>NC_143182.1:15165535-15473214 GCF_047325235.1 Durio zibethinus
TATTCAGATCTCGATAATCAACGCATATTTTCCCTTTCTCATCTTTTTTAAGAACTGGCATTATATTTGCTACCCATTTAGGATATTTTGTCACCTTTAGAAATCCAACATCAAATTACTTTTACACCTTTTCTTTAATTTTCAACAGCATCTCTAGCTTCATGCATCTTTGTTTTTGCTATACCAACTTACATTCATATTTCAAAGGCAATTTGTGCTTTACAATATTAGTGCTGAGTCTTGACATATCTTAATAAGACCATGTGAACACATCAATGTATTCTTAGAGTAGTTTTTCTAGTCTTTGCCTATCAATTAGTGAAATGGATGTACCAACTTTAACTTCTCTTCTATTTTTATCATCCCTCAAATTCACTAATATGGTAACTTCAAGGTAAGGCTCGATTGACTTATCTTCATGTTCTATTAATTTCAAAAATCATGAGGCAGTGTGTAATTATCTGAATTTTATTCATTATCAAGTTCGTCAACGTGGATTGGGTTTTGAAATTGAATCCAAGATTATTGTTATGATTATCTTCATGTTTATTATTTAAAAATCTATAAATGGGTGAAATTAAGAAACTATCGATACATAATATTGGAATGGCAAGAAAATGAAAAAAAGGAGAATGAAAAGAGAAATGGATTAAAAATGAGAGAAATAGAAGAAATATAGATACATCTTTTAAGTCTTTTATTAAAACAACAAAAGTAAAATACCATAAAATCTTTTATTGGTTATAATAAGCAATTAGGGATTTAAAGTTTCACAGTATATTACTTTTCAGAAGTTTAGCTTGAAATTTGGAAGGCACGGATGCACGAATAGCTTTTCATCCTGGACCTTCTTTTCTCTCCCATCCATTACCTGAATGGCCAACTTAAAAAAACTTATACCAATTTCGCACTTGGGGCTTAGGGTGAAGCTGGATAAATACATCCCATTGAACAGAAAGAATTATAAAGGTAAAGAATGACCATTAGCTCAGACTTCGAATCATATCCTTATAGATTAACCATCCTCTTTTTTTTCTTCTCATTCATTATTTTCATTTTATCCCCTCTCATTGGTTTATACCTCAAGCCAAATCTATCATTCTTTTTATATATTGCTAGTAACTTTGTGATTCATTATAGATTTCTTTCAAGTCCAGCTTCAGGTTGCCATTCTCTTTTATTAAGCTACTTAAAGACCATTTTAGTAGTTATAGACAGGTGCGATGAATATAATTTGGATCCTTCATCCACATACATAGCATTGGTAATCTCAAAAGATATATAAGAACATTTTAAGGTTTTATCAATTGCTTTCACATAAGGAGTGTTTACTAGTTAGGTTACAAGTAAATCTTCTTCTTCTGCCACACATGTAAGCTTTCCATCGACAATGAATTTGACTTTATGGTATAACAAGAATGAAATAACACCTACCATATGAATATATAACCTACCTAACAAGCAACTATATAAAAGAGAGATATCCATAACTTGAAATTTCACATTGAAGTGCAAAGGTCAATCTACAATGATATTTCTATATCTCTTAGCATCTCTTTTCAAGTCCTATTGAAGGCTCGAGCTACATATGACTAGGCTTCATGTAAGATCCATCAATAGATAATTTTGTCAAAGTAGTCATAAGCATAACATTGATTGATGAGCCATTATCGATCAAAACCTTAGTCATTATATAACTCATTTTATAGTAATGTGAAGAGCTTTGGTACTTTCTCGACCTTTAGGAGGAATCTTTTCATCATTGAAAAAGATATATTTTAAGATCACCAAATTGCCAACTAATTGTTTCACGTATTCAACAAAAATATTATGGGACACATATGCTTAATTCAACACCTTTAATAAAGTATTACGGTGTGACTCTGAGCTTAGCAAAAATGATAATAGTAAAATTGTGGTTGGCATCTTGTTCAACTACTTTACCAACTTAATATGTTTTATTAGTTTAAAAAATTCATAAGCTTCATTTTCAAAGATCAATTTTTGATATTTTTTATTAGGGACTGCCATAGGATTACTTTGACTTTCTTTTTTTTTTTTTTTACCTTTACTTTTTTTTTACCTTTCTCTATCATTTTTGAAGTGTCACATCACCCATTCCAGGTCATACCTCCTACGTCTATTATGTTTACAATATTTGAAATGACTATAATGTCATAATTGTACTTTCATGGTATTGTTTTGTCATTCTAATATGAAAAAAAAACTAAGGACTTTAATTGTCACCATTGGTCAGGAGATAGGCTTTTCTGGCCTTGGGATAAGCTTCTCATCATAAGAAATCATCACTGGTCTATGCATAAATTTCATCTTTGAATCAATGGTAGACCCCTCAACTTTTGTTGAATCTTTTATTTCTTCATAAAATTTTATATGACCCTTATTTATCAACCTTTGCACCTCTTAACGAAATAAATCATAATTCTCTATAGAATTTCCCCAAAACACCTTTGTGATAGTCGTAGCTCTCGACTAAGTTAATCGTCCTAGAGCAATTGTAAAGCCCTATTGATTTCAACATATCAACCTTAACTAAAGCTTCAAACACTTTAACCAACAAAGTTTTCACTTCATCTATCCCTCTTTTCACATAGCAAGCTTGCCCATCAATCAAAGCATTTATTGATGGTTTAATATGATTTAGTAGAGGGTTTTCATTAATATTTAGGGTCTTTTTTTGGCTGATATCAAAGTTTAACACTCATTCATTGATTAATCCTTACACCTTACGCTTTAGAGTAGTGTAATTCTTTGTAGAATGGCTTGGATTTCTATAATGGTAATCATAATAGGCACTAGATCGTACCATGGAAAATAGAGGTTTTAATTTTTTTTAACAATAATAGGGGCTAGTAAATGTTTCTCTATAAGCTAAGGGAATAAGTCAACGTATGTCATGGGGATAGGCCAAATAAGGTTTTTTTTAGATATTTCTTCAGGGTTTTAGACCACTACTTAGGTTGGGTCTCCATTCTAGTTTGATGGGTGCAGCAAGACAGTTGTATGCATATGTGGGTGTCTGAAAAGATAGCTAAAAATGGGGTGGATAAGTTGGTTGTTATATCTACTGATTTGGTTGATTTGGATGGGGGATGAATGCCACATTGTTTATGGAAAGGTAATAGGTTTTGTACACTGACATAGGGTATGAAACAAAACCTTTGATCTCTTACCCCACATAGTTTACTGCTTGGACTTCACTTTTTTTTCTTTTTAAGAGCTTTGCATTTTTTATGCCATTATTCTCTCCTGCATCACGCTTGCCATTCTTCATGGCGTTCTCAATAATCTCACTTTAAGATCACCATATCTGTAAAATTTTTGATTGCATTGCCAATCAATCTTTCAGAATAAGATGCTTTTAGGGTGTTAACAAACAAGACAATTATCTCTTTTTCAGTGAGGGGAGGCTGTACTTGTGTAGTTAAATTTATTTATTTTTGAGCATATTCCTTAATGTTTTCGATTACCTTCTTTTTCATGCTCTATAAAGATAGATGATCTAGAGCTAAATTAATGACATGTCAGTATTGAGTAAAGAATGTTTTCGTAAGCCCTTTTCAAGAATGGATATGAGTCTTGTCTAATTAAACAAACCATTTGGCTGCTGAACTCGTAAGGTTTTCCTAAAATATGCGTATAAGTAGCTTTTTGACTCGAGCATGCGTCATTATCTTACGATAATATATGGTGATATGAGTCATTGAACATTTTATGCCATCATATTTTTCAAACTCAGGGACCTTGAATTTAGATGGAATGACCATGTTTGGGACAAAAAAAAAACTCAGTTGCATCCATGGAACCATACAAATCCATTCATTCTATGGCCCTCAATCTTTCTTTTAATAATTTCATCTTCTGTAGTGCACTTGTGTCTTCTGGTTTCTCAAATGTTTTCATCCTTAACTTTTTTTTCTTCTTAGGATCATCCAAGTTAGGAATCAAGATCAACTTAGATGGTTTCTCTACTATGACAGGATTAGCAAAATTTTGAAACTGTCATGGAACAGGTGTGGATGTTATTCCGGGACAAGGATATGAATATCCTCAAGGAGTAGGAATTTGCACTCTGGCTCTTTGAAAAGTTTGGGGTGGTTAGGACTCAAACCCTGAAAAGGGATATAGGATATACCACGTCTAGCGATTGCTTTTGAAAGTTAGGATTTCTTTCTATCGCTTTTCTTTTGTCAAGATTCTTAAGCATGTCCATTATATTATTAAGATCTTCTTTCAGTTTTTCTTACCCCTTTTCAATCCTCTCAAATCGATGGGTCTACTCTTGTTTCATGATTCATGTTTGAGCTTTGATGTTGTATGAATGTCGAGTAGGTTGAGTCAAAATTTTCGATGGGCATGCTATTTTTGAACTTGAATTGGATCGATCAATGTTCTAATTAAGATTAGGCAGTTCAGGAATGGTTCAAGACCAGTTCAGTTGGACAGGATAAGAAGTCAAACTATCATAATGGTTTGGATTTGCTCGAAGAATTTGGGAACAAAAAGAAAAAAAAAAAAGTTTCCACCAATCATTTTTAGCTAGGTGCGATTGGCTACTTATTAAAACATATCATTTTAATAAAATTTTAAAATTAATTAAAAACATAATTTTAGTGTTTGTGAATTAGTTTAGGTTCAAGAGTTAGTTACGCGTGAGGAACGATTAGTACTTCTGTAATGCTCTTTTAAAATGTTACCAATTAATTACTTTTTATCCTTTGATTTTGATAAAAACGGTGTTAGTTTCAATGTTTAAGAATAATTTCCTTATATTCCTTTATTTATCAAAATTTTGTTTATTTATTATTTTTTATTGTTGTTCCATTTTATTTGAGAAAAATAAATTGAAACCTTTTTATTGAAATAATTTTTAAAATATTTCAGTACGTTGGTAATATTAAAAGAACTTTTTCTCACATAGAGATTTCTGAGACATCATTTCTCAGAATATTTTAGAATCTCATCATCGGGGGCTTGTATTTACTTTTCATAAAAATAAGAATGTTAATGCAATGCAAATGACAAAATATCGATGCACGTATTTTATTTTTCTTTTAAAAGTTTTATTACTTTTTTAATAATTATTTTTTTGAATAAAATTTTTTTTTATCATATTGAAAAAATTTTATAAATACTCCAATATACTGGTAATATTTTAAAAAATCTTCTCACTTAAAGATTTTTAAGGTATCACTACTCGGAATACATTAAAATCCATCATTAGGCAAAAATTTCTTTTTCCCCATTTTTATTATTTTGTATTAATAATTTTAGTTAATTTTTATTTTACTTTAAAGTGATAAAGGAAAATTTATATTGTATTGAAAACTTCTTATAAATACTCTAATATGTTAATAATATTTTTAAAAGAATTTTCTCACATAAAGATTTCGTAAGCATTGCTATTCAGAGTACCTTAGAATCTCGTCATTGAATAAAAATTTCCTTTCTTACATTTTTTATTATTTTTTGGTTATTTTTCCTATTTTTTCAAATTTAAAAATTATCAAAGTTTAAGAATAATTTTTTTAATATTGTTAGTATTATAAGCATTAGTTATTTTTATTATATTATTTTATAAAGTTCATTTTAACTTTTAGTATAATTATAAAAAATTTAGACTTTATTTTTCATTATTTAGTGTTATTTATTTTTTTTATTAATTTCATATATATTATTTTGTTTTTCTTTTATTAATATTATTATTATAAAAATCAATAAGTATTATTCTAGCAAAGTTAAAATTCTAAACATGCATAAATAATAACTATAAAAACTAAAAATAATAAAATTAAAATAGAAAATTAAATAATAAAATTTTTTTACCTAAATTAAACCGATCAATGGTCCAGACAACGTTGGTCTGGGTCGGTTTAGTTGGACTAGTTATAGGCCTTGGTTGAGGCAGGTTGCCAATCACGCGTAGATCCTCAAGGCTTAAAACAACATTGTTTTAGCTCTAGGTGGTTTTATATATAATATGTTTTTTTTCTATTCATTTCCTTTCCACTCTAAAAAAAAATCTTTTTTTTTTCTCTCAAACAGAACCCCAAGGGGGCCAGCTGATCTCCAGAAGATAATTGTTGTTGCCAATGATTCAAAAACCCCAAAAAAATAAAAAATTACTCTTCTCATCCTCTTTATAGATCCAATCCTCTTTTCACTAAAAAGAGTCCCAAACGGTCTAAATCTATTCTTCAAACTTTTGATCAAAACTTTTTATTTTTTGTTTTAATCCAACACTCGGTTTCCTCACTAGAAGGACTTTGTTCTTTGTTTTTTTTGTTTTGCATTTGTTTCTTGCTTTTTTATTTGGTAGTGATTTTTTTTTTCGAAAACTCCTTTTTTTTTAAAAAAAAATTTCTTCTCTCTTTTCTTTTTTTTTTGAGTTGTTTTTTGGTAGGGTTTCTGGGCCTTTTCTTTTGGCAAAGCTTTTTTGTTTTTGGCTAGGTTTTTTTCTTTTTTCTTTTTTTTTTGTAGAGCCTTCTTTTTCTTTTCTTTGGTTTGCTTCCATGGAGCTTTATTTGTAGAGCTCCGATTGTGGTCCACTGCTAGGGTAAATGGCAGTAGTTGTTGCTGTCATGGCTAGTAAGCAGGGTAGGTGGCTAAGGTTTCAGGTACTTAGAAGAGTAGGTGTTTTTTTGCTTTTTTTTTTTTGTTCAGTGTTTAATTAATTAATTAATATTTTTAATAGTATTATTGTATTTTAATATTTAAAAAGAAAATAAAAGTGAAAATAAAAAATAGTGGGCTGAGATCCAAAAAACGAAATTGGACATTGACCCAAATGGATTAAAATCAGACGTCGACCCACGAACTCGATAAAACTCGAACGAATTTAAAATTGAAATTCAACTTGAAGAATCTGAACAAATTTAATGTTTACACTTAAAATGAGTCCTATAAAAAATTTTTATAAACCCCACATAATATTAAATTTTGAATAAGTAAAAGCATTGTATTACCTGTAGATGATATACTTGTAATTTGAACTTTTAGTTTTGGAGTTTAAATAAATTATCTAGATAACAGACGTGAAATAATTGTTTCCATAAAACTATTCTTTCGAATTGTTTAATATATAGGCATTGTTAAATTTCACTAGCCTACTTGAACCTATCTTATATCTAGTGGTAGGGTAAAAGTAAAAAAATATGAATGCATTGACAGCGCATTTATGAAAGGAAATTAAAATGGATTTGTCGGAGTGGCTTGGGGCCGGGCAATCCCATCATTTTCTGAAAACAAATCAACTTCTATAAGTCGTTTGTCAATAGTCGGACTAAAAATCGCAATATTTCCAAAATTAGATATTTCTTTTACAAGAGTAGAAATTTTGAAAATGTACAAAATTGTGAACTCCAGAAATGGACCTTGGACTTGTTAATATTTCTCAACACTACATGTAAGCTAATGTCATCTTCATCGAAGAATTGAATAATTGAGCTCACTTTTGAAGTTGAGTTTTCCATAAAATAAAAAAATAAAAAACATTGAAATTTCGAGGATGAGTTGTAGTTTTAATCTTCTAGTTTTTTTTTTTTTTCAGTTTTAATCTCACTTTCATATAATAAAGTAATATCAAGTATATCATAAAAAAAAAAAAAAACTGATATTTTTAAAAAAAAAAAAAATTGATACAACGCTTCAAAACGCTAAAAATTTTTAGCTCTTGTTTCCTTATTGCTTCTCACACAACAGTTTCAAACTTTTAGCAACTAAATTCAATGGTTTTCACTCTGGCTCGTTGTCTAGGTTTACTTACTCTCTTTCTTCAGTGTGTTTGTGTCGTTTATATATGTTCATTCAGAACCTAGTATACCACATAGTTTAAAATTACTCAAACAACCTTTCTCAAATAGTTGGCTGTGGAGAATATGACCTTTCAATTACCAGCAATCTATGTATTTGGAAACTCATATGTGAATGCTTGTAATAACAATTATCTTGCCACAACAGTCAAAGCCAATTTTTTACCCTATGGAGTCGATTTCGGAGGAGTTCCAACTACTGTAGGCTGAGTGTAAACATCTTCCAACACAACATATAGATCACACAGCACAAATGTGGATCCCTTCAAGGACATTTTTTAACTTTGTGAACAAGTTGGAGAGGAGTCCATTATGGAAAGCTACTCTCTGGTTAACATTTTCAACACATGAAGTATTTTTGGTATTAAATTGAAAGGTTGGCAGCCTAATGGAGAAACATTGTTAACCAGGAATTTCCTTGCTTCTAGTTGACATTGCTTGCATGATAATTAAAAATGTACAAAATAGAAGATCCAATCTTTAAAACTATGTAAAGAGAAATTTAAAATAGTGATTTACCTCCAATCGACTGTACAACCTGTCTGGTGAGGAGAGTGTATAGTCTTCTCCAGCTCGGATGTGTCGATTTTGTTCAATTTCCCAATATATTTATATATATTTCTAAGTCATTGCTCCCTATTTGGATAAAGAATAATGACTTGGACATGTAGAGAGAAAAGCTTTTAGGGCTGTCCAAAAGACTTTTCAAGCTTGATGTTGTAAGTGGCGAATTCAAGATTTTTTTCCGAGAATCACGTATAATATTTATAAAAATGGATTTACCAATTTTGTTAAGCCGTTCACCCAAGCTTAAAATATGTCCCTCGTGTAGTATTAACAATCAAAAAGTCAAATATACCCAGAAGTGTAAGTTTTGGTGCTGGTCAACTCTAGCGATAGAATTTTGTTACTAAAAGTTAAAATTTTTTTAAAATGAAATATGCAAATTTGTGACTAAAAAATATTCACGACGAAAATTTCGTCCCTAAAACATGAATTTTTGAAAATTTTGAGATATATATATGAATGAGGTTTGATCCTTATTCATAGAGGACCGATCCTTCACTCAAAAGGATTGATCCTTTTCACTTTTTAACTAATTTTTCAATTACAAATCTGATAAAAATCATTCATACCAATCTTAAATTAAATAAAAATTACCAAAATTCAACATTCGATTTTTCATATAACTTTCTAATATCCATCACATAACTATTATAAACATTGCTATTTAATTAACGAATAAATCCACAAACATTTTTAAACATTCATAACCATCAATAAACTTTTTCCTCCTGTTTCAAAATTTTTTCTTTGGTTTAAATCAATATTTCCTAAGCAAAGCCGACTAGCTCAAATCTTAAGAGTGGAACTTAATCATTTCAATAGTTTCTGTATAGTTCTATATAAATTCTACTTCAACAACTTCAAACTTCCTAACGCTAGAAAAGGTAGGCCAGCCTTGCATTTCTGAGCATGTCATCATGCATTGATCGTCACATCTCTGATCATTAACTTCACCGGCAATCCCTTCTATTCCTAAAGCGTGGAAAATGTCTAGTAGGTATAAAATTTTAACAGAAGTCAACTTAACAGTTTTAAACATGTAAGTGCGGGTGTAATTGATGTTAGAGTCATTCACAAGTTTATTTAATCACAATTCAGCCAAAAATTATATTATCACAAATATGTAAAAATTAAAAAAAGAAATGAAGTTACTTTGTTGCATCGGCAGCTGCCGTCATTCTTGCACCATCCCTACCTATCACAAATTATCTAAACACTCTGTCAGTTTTCAACAATGACTTGTTGATCGACCAGAAAGCTTTTTCCCGCCCAATTTTGATAATTCGAGAAGTCAACTATTTGTTGGTTGACTTGGGTGCAAAATTTAGTGCTTACATCCACCTTTATCAAGACTTGTGCCGATACTGCCATTACAATCTTGACATCATTTGCAGGTTGTGCATTGACCGCATTCAGGTGATCATCAGACCGCTCTTGTGATTGAGCTTTATCCTTTTTCTTTGAACAATCTTTCTTCATGTTCCCAAACTTCTTACAGTAAGAACATTGTACTCTTTTCTAGACTATGGTCTAAATTGATTGTTGCTTAAATTACCACCTCTTGACCTGTATCTCCTCCGAGTAACCAAACCTTCACCCTGGTTGTTTTCATCGGCTTTACCAGTCAATTTATTTCACAACTCATTGGAACCTAAGGTATTTTTCATATCCTCGAGAAATTTTTTCTCGTCCATAGAACTTAGTACCGATAAAATTCTCGTCAAGGATGGTAATGAACATAAAAGGATCATCGCGTAGTCTTCATAATCGATTTTAGTATTGATATTATTGAGATCCATAACAATGGAATTAAATGTATCTAAGTGCTGGAGAATAGGTGTACCTTCCTCCACTTTAAGGTTGTAAAGTTGCTGCTTGAGTTAGAGCCGGTTTGTGTACTTGCTTTCCAATCAAGTCGCAAACTGGACATGATAGTTTCATTCAATACCTCCCTAATACTTAATCTTGAAGACTTAATTACATAGCACTATGTGCCTTATCCATGATCATGTCCTTTTGGTCCTTGAAACCGTATTCAACAATTTATCTTTACCTCCCAAAGCTTTAATCAATCCTTGTTGGACCAACATCACTTGCATCTTGATGTGGCATAAACGAAAGCTATTCTTTTCGGTAAATTTCTCGACTTCTTGTTTGGTCGATGACACACATTTGCAACCATATTAACAAAAAATCCCATATGCTATATAGTACAAATACAATCACAGTTTTATACCAGACTACTATAATACAACCGAGTACTAGAATTCTCTAGCGGCTATAATATACTTGTTGCTTCAGTATACTGCAAATATTTTATTTGATCCAGGGCTGAATCAATTGGGTCCAAGTCAACTAGGCTTGGACCCAATCCAAGCTCAATTATCCAAATTTTATTTATTTTATTTTATGATTTTATCTTTATTTTATCCACATATATATCTTAATTATTTATTTATTTCCTTTTTAGTAATTTCTTTATTTGATTTTTCTATTTTTGTTATGGTTTATCTCTAATTTTAATTTTATTTATCTTTAAATATTTTATTTTATTTTATTTGATCTCACTAGCTTTTTTTAAAAAAAATAAAAATTAAAAAAAAGGAAAGAGATAATGGAAAAAGGATAAATGGCTGACGATCAATGGGAGGTGGCCGGCGATTTGGTTGCGATTATCCATATTTGAAATTGAATAAAGGTTTTTCTTGAAGATAAACCTAACTTTCCCTTCAATGATTTAAGTTTTGAAGATTCCGAGTTTTATCAGAGTACTAATCAAGCCTAAATTTTTTTTCTATAAATAGTCCTTTAGTTCACAGCAAAAGGACAACAATCACACGCGACAATTAGAGATAGCATACACAACAATCATAGGGCAATTTAGAGTGAAAAAAAAAAGACGAAAATTAGAAATTCGAGAGCCATTCTTTTAGCAATAGGGTTAAATTTTAGGCAATATATTAATTGTTAGGTTTGAAGGATTTTAAAAATGATTTTGAAGGAGAATTTATAGGCAAATAGATCTCGAAAGTCCAAAGTTGTCACGGGGAGTTGTTGAATATTTTTTTGCATTCTTTTCTTTTTGGAAAAATATGAGAAATTTTCAGATTTCGATGACATTTAAGTTTTTTCACAACTATTCTAGCTAAAATTCTAGATTTTGATGCATTTTTTCAGAAACTAGAAACAATTCAACCAGAGTTCATTGTTTAAGAAATAGGGAATAGAGAAAAGAAAGGGAAAAGAAAGAAAGTGAAGAAGAATTCTTAGACAAAAAAGAGAGATTTTGGCCTTTTATACACATCTTAAACAATGCTGTTTTGAATCCTAAAACCCATTTAGGATCTACGTGATTTTCCATTTTTGGATCCGACCTATATGCAACTCGATTGGCAACTTGGTTTCAGCACCCAGTCTAAGACAAACAAGCTGTCGAGCCACCAGGCCAAGCTACAAAGTCGAGTCGCACCATCCTAAGTCAGTTTTTGTGCCTGCAACTGAGCTGCACCTTTCCAGTTAAGTCAAACCGTTCTTTTTTAGTTTTTTTTTTATTTATTTAAAATTTGCTTATTTTAATTGATTTTAATTGGTTATTTTTTATTTTTATTTATTTTACTTGCATAAATTTTATTTATTCTAATTGATCTTTTAAAAAAATTGAAAAAAATTATTTTTTCCTACTAAACGATTGAAGGATTTTAATTTTAAATTATAAATTCTACCAAACAATTGGAGAATTTCATAATGAATTTTGAAAATTAGTTTTTTTCCCTACCAAAATAATCGGAGGATTTTAATTTTAAAATTATAAATTCTACCAAACTATTGGATAATTTCATAATGAATTTTTATGAAAAATAAAATTGTTTTTTAATTCTATCAAATGATTGAAGGATTTAAATCTTGAATTATGAATTCTACCAAATGATTGGAGAATTTCATATGAATTTTTGAGAAAAACTAAATTTCAATTCTACTAAACAATTGGAGGATTTAAATATGAAATTAAATCTTATCAAACTATTGGAAGATTTAATGACTTTTTTTAAAAATTTAATGAAAATGTTTCTAAATAAAAATCCCACCAAACTATTAGGGGATGTGTATCGAATAAAATCCTACCAAACAATTGGAAGATTTTATTGATTGTTTTCAAATATTAATTTCTTGAAAAACATATTAATGAATCCGACGATGGAGCTTTTTTAGAGTGGGACTCGAGTCTCCATAAGAGGTAAAAAAAATTATTTTAAATTACTACCAAACGATTGAAGTAACTTTAATACCAATTTTCAATGTTAAATTTACTTGGTAAAATTACAAATACATTTTAAGGCTTGGATAATATTAAATCAAATTGGTACCATCCTTTAGATGGGTGTTGTGATGATGTTATAACCTTTCTCACATGCAACCCTACTCCCCGACCTTGATCTAATTTTATGGACTAGAATATACCTTTTAAAGATACCTAAGTTAAGCTCGGGACTTTTCTTCAAAATAGAACAAATTTAGTTAAATGGTTAATCACACCTACACAAAAAAAGATTGGTGGCGACTTCTTTTATTGTGTATAACGGTAGGTTTACGAATCTAGACATTATGATAGTTTGATGACTTCATTGGGGATAGCCAAGAGTCAGGCTAGTAAATGAATTTATATTATCTAGGCCTAATGTTTTCTTTAAAAAGCAAATTTTTTCTTTTCTTGATTTATTTTTCAAACTTTTAATATATTCTATCATTCATATGCATATGCATAATATAAACTCTATATTTGGGTTCTGTCTTTCAGAAAGGAGTCAAGTACCTACACTTTTGTGAAATTTTATGTCTTTGCAACGGTTAACAAAATACTCTCACTCAAATTGAGCTCATTTTGTTTGTAGCCTATGATTTACGAAGATTAGGGTGCCTTATTAGTTTATGATAGACAATGATGTGATGAATAATTTGAGAACTTGTAGAGTCAATCCTAAA
Source organism: Durio zibethinus (assembly GCF_047325235.1). Classification (NCBI taxonomy): domain Eukaryota; kingdom Viridiplantae; phylum Streptophyta; class Magnoliopsida; order Malvales; family Malvaceae; genus Durio; species Durio zibethinus. The sequence goes on from NC_143182.1 coordinate 15,178,915, forward strand.
TCACATATAGTGAGCCGTAATGGACTTAACCAATAGGTAGAGCCATGTCTTTCCTTTTGTAGAGATAATCCATTTAGGTTATATATCTTTCGTTATACGTGAGTTGTGTACTAACTTGTTTTGTCTTTTTTATTCTTTATATTGGATGTTAACTTTATTCTTATTTGTTACTTCCTTTTTGCATGAATTATGTTAACATCAATAGGTTCATATTTATTTATTTATTTGTTTGTTTGTTAATTTATTTATTTTCATTCATTTCATGTATCTTACTCATTCATAGGTCATCATCATCCATGTAATACACTCATCATATCATAGAAATCTTTTGCTTTATTTAGGGCAGCAATTTAGAAGACAAGGATGATTAATTAGAAATATGGATTTAGGCATTCGAACTCAACCAAGGAAATTTGGGGCATGACCTACGAGAAGTGAAAATACAATTTGCCAAGCTAGTGGAAAGGGTTAAAAATCTTAAAATGGCCCGTTCTTAAGAGTTGTCACCAACTCCAATTCGTGTGTACATTAAAAAACCACTTTGCCAAGATCAAAAAGCCTCTCACAATACTGATGTTGGTGTAAGTCATGCTAATGCATCTGATGACCCAGAAAAAGACCAAGTTGAAAAGATATAGGGCTTTCTAACTTTGTGCTGACCCTCCAGATTGGCTCATACCCAAATCTTTATCCTTAACCTCAACAACCATTGTTGGCACCTCAAACAAGACTTGCTTCCGTTCAACCTTCACAGATTGGCCCAAACCCATACTATATCCCAATTATGAACAATGCTTATCAGCCAATCCAACAATCAAGTTTTCTAATGAACCCTTAAGCATATACACCTAATTCTACTCCAAGACCTGCACTTGTAAGTCTAACCATAGCTTACCCAAAAAAATCATTGAGTAAAAAGAAAGAAAGAGCCATCATTGATCTAATCTCTATGACTTAAAATGAGTTATTCCCACTACTTCTCTAAAACTATATGATCACACTAGCTCATTAGAGCCACTAAAACCTCCTTATCTTAAGTGGTATGATGCTAATACTTGGTATGATTATCATTTCAAGAATATAAGCCATTTGATAGAAAATTGCCTTACCTTGAAACATAAAGTGCAAAGTTTGATCAAAATTAGCTTATTGAGTTTTGAGGATGAATGAGAGCTTAAGATTGTTAATAAGTCATTGCCCAATCATAATGGCTAAAGAACTTATCCACAGCAGCACCAGGATCTTTAAGTTGAAGTATAAAACTAGGCAATAGATTTTAGGATTTTTTTTAAAATTTTTTTATATTATTGTCAGAATAATTTTTAATTTTTAATTAAGGATTTTTTTCTTTCTTTCTTATTATGTGATAGCATTCAGAGCATGTATCTATTCATACATTTATAATTTCTCTTTTTTTTTACATAAATTTGTAGTTCGACATCATTCTAATCATAAATTACGATACAAAAATTTAAGGATAGCTCGACCATCTAAGAACCCCACTAAAAAAACTCACCATCAATTTTACATTAGAGCTCATGCTAGACAAATGAAACATGAAAAAATAAATCATTTTGAAAAAAAATAAAGAGGGCCTAATAAAAACTCGAAAAAAGAGTTAAGTAAAATTTTAGAAACCCTAAACAAGTTGAATAGAGAGAAAGCTATGGAAGAAGATGCTAGCCAAGAAGACCATCCATCATAGGATGTAATCAATCTTGTATATCCTCCTGACTATGGCCTATATCAAGCCCAGCCCATTCAAGGCATTCCACCACAACAATTCATATTCCCTATAAGGTATACTTACCTAAGAATGCCATCTACATCCATAAGCATTTTCCAAGTTATGATAACCATGTTTTCATAAAAAAGATAGTGGAGTAAGTTCCAGTCCCTAATTTGGACGATCCAAAAGGAAAGGGAAAAGTTGAAGCTAAAGTTTGTCAAGTCTTTAGAGGATTCAAATTTTGAACAAAAGATGAATCCACTAAAAAGAGGTTACGAGCCATGGAAGGAATTGAACTTTATGACTCTACGGATGCAGCCGGTCTTTATTTAGTACCTAATTTACCTATCCCACCAAAGTTCAAAGTCTTGGAGTTCAAAAAATATTATGGTACTAAGTGTCCACCGACTCATATAACTATGTACTGTCAAAAGATGGTCACTTATACAAGTGACAAGAAATTGTTAATACCCATATTCCAAGACAACCTTCTAGTTTTGCTACTAGATGGTGCATTTAATTGGACAAAGCTCGCATTACTTCATGAAAGGAATTGACAAGGGCATTTATTACCTAATACTAGCACATCATAGACTTGGCTCCAAACCTTCTATTTTAGCAAAGTATGGAGAATAAAACAAGAAAATCTTTCAAAAAATATGCCTAAAGGTGGAGAGATATGACTGCTCAGGTCCAACCACCTTTTATTGAGAAAAAAACCACCGTTTTGTTTGGTAGTACCCTTAAGGCTCTTTACTATAAGAAAATGATAGGAAATGCTACCAAGAACTTTGCTGACATGGTAAACTTTAGTGAGATAATTGAAAATGCCATCAAGAATGGCAAGCTAGGTGGATGAGAGATAACCAACATGAAAAAAAGTGAAATATTGAAGAAGAAGGAGAATGAAACTCAAGCTGTGAGCTATGATAATCAACAATTCAGATGTTTGTCCCAATACCCACCACCGATGTATCCAATTCATTATCCATTTGTGAAATATGTAGCACCTTACCCCTATCAACCTATCCTACCATCTACTTACCTCACACTTTCAGTCAATTCATACTGAATGATTGGAAAATTTCATAATGAATTTCGAAAAATAGTTTTTTTTCCTACTAAATGATTGGAAAATTTTAATTCTAAATTATGGATTCTACCAAATTATTGGAGAATTTCAAAATAAATTTTTGTGAAAATAAATTATTTTTTAATCCTATCAAATGATTAGAGGAATTAAACCTTGAATTATGAATCAAACCAAATGATTGGAGAATTTCATTTGAATTTTTTAGAAAAAAATTGTAATCCTACCAAACGAATGGAGGATTTGAATATGGAATTAAATCTTATCAAACCATTGGAAGATTTGTTGATTTTATAAAAAAATTTCATGGAAAAGTTTTTAAATAAAAATCTCACCAAACTATTAGGGGATGTGCATTAAAATAAAATCTTACTAAATGATTGGAGGATTTATTGATAGTTTTCAAATATTAATTTCTTGAAAAGATATTAATGAATCCGATGACAGAGTATTTTTAGAGTGGGATATGAGTCTCCATAAATACACCTGAGGCAAGAAAATTATTTTAAATTATTACTAAATAATTGGAGTAACTTTAAGATCAATTTTCAATATTAGATTTATTTGTTAAGATTATAAACACATTTTAAGGCTTGGATAATATGAAATCAAATCGGTATCATCATTTGGATGAGAGTTGTAAGGATACTACAATCTTCCTCGAACGTAACCATATCCTTGGACCTAAATCTGGTTTTGTGGATTAGAACCTATCTTTTAAAGATACCTAACTCAAACTTGAAACTTCTCTTTAACATAAGAAAGATTCAATTAGGTGACTAACCACACTTAAATAAAAAATATTGGTGACTACTTCTCTTATTATGTCTAGCAGTGAGTTTACAAATTTATACATTATGACATATACAAGCTTTTATAGTTGTGTAATATTGATTTACTACTCTACCATGAATCAAGTTGGTACAAGATTCCTTGACTTTTTTGAACCAAGCTCTGATATCAGTTTGTTGTAACTAATCCAAGCAAGTCAAAATGACAGCAAGCAAATTCACCATAAAAGAATTTGAACTCGCAACAAAAAAAATAATTTGTGAAAATAACAAACAATAATTTGTGGTTTGGCTTTAAACCTATGTCCACGGATAAAGATGATGAAAAATTTTACTATAAAAATAAGATGACGATTATACAAAGTTTTGACACCTAAAGGCTAAAGCTTATTAGATTCCACTCTCCAAAAACCTGAGAACTACGACAAATTTTGCTTTTAAAATTGAAAGTAAATTTTACCTCTAGTCACCAATCTATCACCAAAATCCAAAATTGATTACTAAACTGTAATACGTACCAAATTGGTCACGTAAGCAGCCATGTAAGTTATTTTAAACAATTTGCCACATAAGCTTGTCTTCTTTTTCACCCAAACCCTAATTTTCTTCGCTTTTCTCTACTTTGCTACATGATCTCTTAATAGCCCCAAAGCACCCTAAAGCAAAAGAAATTTGTCACCCTTCCATAGCCGCAGCCATCGCTACACTCCCACTTTCCTTTTTTTTTTTTTTTTTTTCTCTCAGTTCCTCTCCTCACCGCTGCACTCTCCTCTGTTTTATGCCTTGGTTAAGTGCATTTTAGTATTTTAATAATGGGGTTTTTCCTTTTCGATTCATTTTGAGTATATTTTGCTATTCATATATTCGTGTTGTGTAAAATATTAAAATTTATATCATATTTTACACGAAAATTACATATTATTTTTATGTTTTTATTTTGTATTTTGTTCGATTCTTATCATCTTACTGTATTTTAGAATGCCAGATTTATAGTGCCTATTTCGATATAGATTCTCTACCTTCCATTGCCGTATCTCCCTGATGGTGTATGCTTAAGTCCCTTTTTCTTATTTGCCAATGAATATCTGTCAGCGTTTGTGTTAAGCATCTAACTTAAAATCAATTAGCTTCTCTTTATGTCAATTGATTTTAAGTTGAATGTTTAACAGTTTACTTCTCTTTCTCATTGCTTGTAAGTAGACAGAACAACTTTTGTTTTTATTGCTAATAAAAAAAAAAAAGGGCTAATCTTTTATCCTGACTTTTTGTATAAAGAAGGAAGTGTGCATTTTTAACCATTCCTCTTGCTAGGCTTTAAAGTTATAGCCATTACGTAACAAAGAAATTATATAGTCAATTTGAAATTTCAGCGAGTTCAGGCAAGTGTAAATGCAAGTCCTTATAAATCTGGAAGGGATCGAATCGAATCCTTGGTTTTAATTTTAACGATTCATTAATTATATGTACCTTAAGATTTATGGTGGCTGAAATGAGTTAATGTACCCCATAATTTTATGGAGCAAAATAAGTTGTTTGCCTGTTTCAGCAATTCGAAACATCTGCAAGCCCCCACCTAACACAGCATATATAGTAAGAACGAGCAATAGCACGAAAGGTATTTCTTTGTTCTGTTCTCATCTTTTTTATTAATTTTAATTTTGAAATATTAAAAATATTGTTGTATAATTATTTTTCATATTTTAATAATAAAATATTATGAAATGGAAGGCTTGATATATTTTGCAAAAAAGAGTAATTATCATGATTATTTGTTCAAAAACGAACCTCATAACATTTAAAGCTTGTTAAAAGCAAGTAACGTAAAGTTATTAATTTTGGAATGTCGACATTGAACATTGTAAACCGAAAAGGCAAATGCTCAGTATAAATACTAATTTAAAGTACATAAATAAATCAATAGTACAATACCAACTTTTGTTTTTCCTAGTCAAGAAAAGATCATGAAAATAGTCAATTGCATTTTCATTTTCTTCCTCTTTCTTCAATATCAATTCTTCTCACTTGGTTCTGCAGATGTTGTTACAGTACCTCCATTTATAATAAGTAAAAAATCTATTTTGAAATATTTATCCTTAGAGAACATCAACTTTGATGTGCCAGCTTTATACGTATTTGGAGACTCTTATGTTGATGCGGGAAATAATAATTATGTTCATGTCCCGCAAATTGAAAGAAATTATACTCCATATGGAATAGATTTTGGTGGAAAACCTACGGGTCGTTACACCAACGGAAGAACAGTAGCGGATTTCATTGGTATGAAAATAAAAAATTAATGAATTACAAGTTATTGATTTTTGTGTTGTCCTCAATTTTTACTCTCGTGTAAAAATTATTGGTTACTTCATTTTTTATTAATATAATTATGCAGCTCAAATTGTTGGCTTGCCATTCCCTCCTCCTGTGCTAAGCTTGTCTAAGGGAGATAAGAGAATTCCTCAAACTGGTATAAATTATGCTTGCGGTTTCACTGGCATCCTTGAAAAATTTGGAAAACTGTTTGTAAGACACCCTAATTTGCATAATTTTTCTTTCATATTATTTGTTTGTTTTTTTTTTCTTGGACATATTGTATTATCAAACACTTTTTTTTTAAGTAGAATTTGTAATTTCATCAGGAACGAATGCCAAGCTTGAAGGAGCAAGTAGATTTGTTCGAGAGCACAACAAAAGGGTTGCAGAGTCAATTTCAAAGCAAGGAAAGTTTTTCTAGATACTTGTCAAAATCACTTTTTTTTATCAATAGTGTTGCATATGACTTGGATATCGAGTGGGATGGACTGCGCTATTTCTATGATGAGAACTATTATACTCAACTTCTCATTAAAGACTTATCCAAGCATTTACAGGTAAATTAGTCAGAACCAATGTTAAAATATTCTAAATCTTTTGATAATTTTATACATAATATGTAAACGATATGAAAAATATATAAAAGCAGTACAGTTTAAAATTAAAAAAATATATAAATTTGATAAAAATTAAAAAATATATCTTATATTTAAAATATTCATAGAAATTGTAACACAACAATTTTTATATTTTGTACGTGCTTAATATGAAACATATATGACACAGATGCATGAATTATCAGATGTAACCTCAAATTAATTAGATGGTTGCCTTGATCTAATTATAGAGATGGAATTTTTTTCCTTTTTCTTTTTATATTTGGCAATTAGTGGCAACCATTTAACACCAAATTTGTTGTTTTTGTTCTTGTTTTTTATACATATATAGAGATTATATCAGCTTGGTGCACGTAAAATTGTGGTGAATAATGCATCTCCAATAGGATGTCAGCCGCATCTAATAAGTGGAGGTAGGAATGGACCAGAATGCGACTACTTAGCCAACAACCGGGCATTGTTATTTAACAAACGCCTGACTAATTTATTAAAAGACTTGCAATCCACCCTTTCGGGATCAAAATTTGTTCTTGGAGATCTATATAAAATTTTTCAAGATGTCTATGCATCGCCTACCTGGTATGGTGAGTATTGTTCAATATTTAGGCCCAAATTGACATTGTGATTGAAAATAGATTTACTTAATTGTAAGTAATTAAATGTTCCATCAAATTTGGTGTTTGGGATCAAACCTTAGTAATTCTTTTGCTTTGACATTTGAGATCAAAGATATATTTTTCTTTTTTTTTTCTGCAGGATTTACCGATGTAAGGAGCAGTTGTTGTACTGAAATAGATAAAGGTTTAACTAAACCATGTCTTGCAAATGTAGCACCATGCAAAGACAGAAGTAGCCATGTTTTCTTCGACCCAATGCACCCAAGCGAGAGTATGCATTTCATATGGGCAGGGCGTCTCTTAAAGGATTCATCAGTTTCTTCTCCCATCAACTTGATTCAGCTAATACAATCTTAAATCTGACCATGTGTCTTATGCTTTCTTAATGCCAACATAACAGAATAAATTTCATAGTAAGACTTGGCCCTTCAATTTTTTTTTTCCTTGTTTCCTTTAAAGAGAAAGAAATGCTTAAGTCAATAAGAAGAATTGCATGTTGTCTTTCTTGGCTGTCCATTGATAATAACATAAAAGACCGCTTAGTTATGTTATTCAAGAACCAGATCAGTATACATTACTTGCTTTACCTTAATTTTTATTAAAATATCCATTGTTGAGAAGTTCAGTCCGAGAAAGCACAAAAAGCGTAAAAAGTGTTTAATTTTTTATTAAAAAGTGTTGCAAGTCTCCTTGTTGACAAGACAGGCTGGGGATTGGGTGAAGAATTTCAGTGGGGTATGAAGACTTTAAAGTGTCAAACCAGTCATTTGGTTTTCAGATTGAAGAGTAGATAGCTAATTGGTTTGTTCAGATGATGCAGTTGTCTTTTTTCTTTTGGTTTTGTAACCTGTCATGGTACAACTCCATTGCTCTTTGTAGCAAGTTTTCCCTGCTTTTTTTTTTCTTCTGATAAAAGAATTTTAATTATTGAAAAAAAATTAGCAAATTGCCTAAAATCTAGTTATGCCAAAGAGAAGACTAAGAATCAAATTAGAATATTTATTAGCAGCTGGGCCTGTTTTTGAGCAGGGGCTGCTTCAAAAGTAATTGATTGATGGTATCTAGGATTTGTTCGCATCAAGCTAAGCATAAAAAGGGAATAAAGCATCATATTTGCAACAGTGTGAAATGACTTCAACCACTTAAAAGACAATGAGTAATGAGAGTGTGATCTGATAAGCTTTAAAACACAACTTCCAACAACATTGTTTCACTACATTCTTAAAATTAAATCATTCGAAATTAACTGAAAGTATATAAACAGTACTCCTAGAGAAAATCCTTAAAGTTGCATTAACTCAAACAAGGTAAATGGAGAACAGACAGACTGGTCCTTCAAAAAGCGCCTCATCCAAATGAAATGAAAACTCTCGGTCGGATGGAATGGGTCAAAGAAGACATGGCTCGTTCTGTCAGCGCAAGGAGCAACATTTCTGGCGCATCCTCTAGTTCCATTCCTCGCTTCGTCAATGCAACAAGAACCATTGACATTCGTAAACCCTGCATTAGCAAAGAACAAATGAACTAAATGTTTCATAATATTTTATTAAATAAGAGAGAAAATTTTGGTGTGGTATTCTTTTTCCTAACAATTCTCACCATATGCTGCTGGTTGAGTGTAAACATCTTCAAACACTTTATATAGATCATACAGCACAAATGTGGAACCCTTCAAGGATGTTTCCAACTTTGTCAACAAGTTGGGAAGGAGTCCATTGTAGAAAGCTATTCTCTGGTTAACATCTTCAACACAGGAAGTATTGTGCATTTTTGTGTTCAGATTGAAAGGTTGGCAGCCTAATGGAGAAACATTGTTAACCAGGAATTTCCTTGCTCCCAGTTGGTATATTGCCTGCATCATGATCATTAAAAATGTATAAAATTGAATATACAATTTCAATACTATGTAAAGATAAATTTAAAACAGTCATTTACCTCCAATCTACCGGACAACTCCTCCGATAAGAAGAGTGCATAATCTTCTGCAGTTCGGAACTTTCGCTTTTGTTCAAGATCCCAATATATGCCTAAGTCATTGGTCCCTATGTGGATAAAGAACAATGACTTAGACAGGTAAAGAGAAAAGCTTTCAGGGCTGTCAAAATGACCCTTCAAGTTTCTTGTTGTGTCGTTCAACAACTCTATTTGTTCATCGAAGCTCAAAATATGTCCCTGGTGTAGTATTATATACAAAAGGTCAATTGTAGTCAGAAGTTTAAGTTTTGGTACTCTAAATTTCACATAGTGATTAGGAAAAATAACTTGAAGCAAGAAAAATTGCAAATTTATTTTTGTGGCTAAGATAACTCACAAATATTTCCACAGCAGGAGGAGGCAGAGGCAGTATCCCGCTAGAACCAGAGCCATAATTTACACCACTAACAAAGATTTTCCTCTCGGTTTCAGACAATCCGAGCATTGGGGGTGGAAATGGCAGGCCAGCAACTTGAGCTTCATCATTAAAAGTGAATATCAGAAATCAGAGAAAAGCAAACTTACAAGAAATACAACATGAACCAAAAATCATATTTTTGCCGATATAAAGTAAGCAACAAGTAGCATGGAATACAAAAAAATTACAATCCCTGTACCAATAAAATCCACAACGGTTCTCCCGTTGGTGGCACGACCGGTTGGCACTCCTCCAAAATCAATACCATATGGTAAGAAATTGGCTTTGGCTATTGTGTCAAGAAAATTGTTATTACCAGCATCTATATACGAGTCTCCAAAAACATATAGAGCTGGCAATCGAAGAGACAAATTTTCGGAAGCTAGATATTGGAGGAAGGCAGTTTGATTATTCTTGAAAACAGGTGGTAAATAAGATTCAGAATAAATATGAATGACATAGAAGCACTGAAAAAACAGACTAAGCAAACCAAGACAACTAGCAAAAATGAAAGCCATTGAGGTGCTAAAAGTTTCAAACTGTTGTGTGAGAAAGAAAGACGGGACAATCGCTACAGATTTTAAGAATTTTGAAGTGAAGAGAAGGAGAGGGGAAGGGAAGGTGCAGTATATATGGATCTCACAACAAATGCACTACTGAAGGAAGATGCAGTATGTTCCGCTGGCAGTAGACCTATAATTGACACTAATCCGAATAATGAGTAATGACTTTTGACAAACCTAGGTGCATGCCACCCTACATATCTACACTGCTTTGAACTTTTGATTTCCATTGCTAGCCCTACATATTTTTCTTACTTACTTCAATCACTTACCGTCCAAAGATAGCAGCAAAATAAATTTTTTGTTGACTATAAAAATTATCAAAATCATGGCCAGTACTTGCAGTGAAAGAAATCATGCAACGTTTAAAAAAAATATCTCATCTAATCACATCACAAGAATGTTAACATCAATAATTATTTATGTGAAAACAAAAGGAATAAAAGAAAACATTTATACTTTATCCTTTTTAATCGGCACATGCAAAGGGAAAAATATGTACAATTGCCATATCCACGAGAGTAATATTTAAATAAAATATTTTAAATACAGTTGGTAGAATTTTTTATTAAAAATAATTTAATAAAATTATAATAAATATTTTAAAACGATAAATTGATAAAATTCAATAAAAAATTAATATGTAAAAAATAATGAAAATATTATTTATAATTTGAATTTGATTAATATTTATTTAATGATAAAATTAATGTCAAATTTTTCACTAAAAATACTTATTTAAAAAATATATCATAATTTATTAATTTTTTTAAAAATGTATTTATTTGATCTATATGAGAAAAATTTTTATTTTATCGATTTTGAGTTTTAATTCTGATTTTTATTTAATTATTTTTAATAAAAAATTGCATCTAAAAAATTTTATCTAAGTCTTTTCTATCCATGATATATAGATTAAATAATTTTTAATAATAATTTGATAATTTTAAATATAGTATAATAATATAATAAAAAAATATATGAAAGCGACGTACCATTTTTTACTCCAACCCTCATGCTTGTCATCTTAACGAAACACTCAATTCAGCAATAGCAAGTCATTGCATCAATGACAGTACAGTTTGCTTTCCTCTTAATTTAAAGCAGCTAGTTAATTAATATTTGAAGACGTATACAAGTTTACAATAATTCGATCACAGGATTATCAATTTTAATTTGGAAAAGAAATCATGCAACGTTTAGTAAGAATATCTCATCGAATCACATCACATGCATGTTAACATCAATAATTATTTATGTGAAAACAAAAGTAATAAAATGAAACATTTATGATTTACCCTTCTTAATGGGGCACATGCAAAGGAAAAAATATGCTCAATTACCATATCCACTAGGGTCAATTTTATTTTTTTAAATAATTTAATAAAATTATAATAAAAATTCAAAATGATAGATTGATAAAATTTAATAAAAAATTAATAATTTGTAAAAAATAATAAAAATATCATTCATAGTTTTGATCAATATTTATTTAACAATAAAAATCATGTCAAAATTTTCACTAAAAATACTTATTTAAAAGTATATTAAAATATATTATTATTTTTTTAAAATTTATAAATTTGATTTATGTAATAAGAACTTTTATTTTATCTATTTTGATTTTTTATTTTAATTTTTATTTAATCATTTTTAATAAAAATTTTATCTAAAAACTTCGTCTCTATGTTCTCTATCAATTATATATATATATATATATACACACACAGATATATATATATATCTAAATTTGATAATTTTTATTAATAATTTGATATTTTTAAATATAATACAATAATATAGTTAAAGAAATATATGAAAGCGACGTAGCATTTCTTACTTCATGCCCCAACTCAAACCAAACTACTTTTGGGATGCTTTGCATCTTACTGAAACTGTCTATTCAGCTATAGCACGTCATTGCATCAATGACAGTACTGTTTGCTTCCTCTTAATTTAAAGCAGCTAGTTAATTAATATTTGAAGACGTATACAAGTTTACAATAATTCGATCACAGGATTATCAATTTTAATTTGGAAAAGATATAGTTGCTAGATTTTAATGGTTAATTGTGAATTCTCTGGATGATAAACAAAATTTGAATTATTAAAAAAAAAAAAAGCAGTACGTTGCACCATTATTAACTTCTTTTCGTGGCGAAGTGACACAATTGTTACTATTATTTTTTGGAATTATTAAATACTATTTGAGATAATCATGATTTTTACGTGGAAGATAGTAGGGTTCTCATCTCATTTTCAGCACGTTCATGGCCAACTCGTTTGCCAACTAATGCAAGGTTTTTTTTTTACTTAAGTGATGCCTATGCAAATTAGATATTATATGTATTATAATGCTTAAAATGAATCAGTTAAAATACTCGAGTTGTTGTTACTTAGAAAAAGGTTTAATCTCATCCTTGAACACGAAATGATATATCTTGATGAATAATTAATTATTATGAAGAGTCAAATATGATTGATAATCCGATTTGATTTCGTCAGTAATTTAAAATAAGTTTCTGTTGTGGTTTTTTTTTTTTTTTTTTCCTTTTGAATGCAATAATTAAAGAAGTGAAAACAGAAACAAAATTCGAATGAAACAATTTCAAATTAATTATTAAATGTCATAAAAAAATAAAAAAATTCATGTGATACTCATGAAATTCTGTATCGCGTTGGTTGTACTTTCATTTCAGTTGTGTCCTATTCTTGGCATACTTGGTCATTAAAAATATTTTCTCCGCTGAAGAAGAAAATGCTGGCTGGCTTGATTTGATTTCAGGTCAAAAGATTAAACCACAATCTATGCATTAAGGGGAAAAAAACTATGCATCATTGCGACTGATAATCAAAATTTTTTTTCCACTCTTTTCAAGCTCAATTGGCCTTTGATGTTCCACTCTTCTAACTTTTTCTTACACAAATAATATTTTCATTTGGAAAGATGAGGAGCAACTTGATTTCGTCGAACGTATTCTTAGTTGCTTTCCTTCATATCTTCTTGCTAATTCACAGTAAGCCTCTTGTGCCGGCTCTGTATGTGTTCGGAGATTCATTGTTTGACAGTGGCAACAACAATTAGTGTTCGTAGATTCATTGTTTGATAAAAACGATCTTAGTTTTAGTGTTTAAGAATAATTTCCTTGTCTTCTTTTATTTATCAAAATTTTGTTTTTTTTAATTTTTTATTGTTATTCCATTTTATTTGAAAAAAATAAATTGGAACCCTTTTATTGAAATAATTTTTAAAATATTCTAGTACGTTGATAACATTAAAAGAACTTTTTCGTATATAGAGATTTCTCAGGCATCACTTTTTAGAATATCTTAGAATCTCATTCTTGGATGCTTGTATTTACTTTTTATAAAAATAAGGATGTGCATATAATACAAATGACAAAATATCGATGAACACATTTTATGTTTCCTTTAGAAATTTTATTGGTTTTTTAGTTATTATTTTTTTGAAAGAAAGAGAAATTTTTATCATACTAAAAATTTTTTATAAATACATCAATACACTAGTAGTATGTCAAAAAATTTTCTCACATAGAGATTTTTAAGACATCATTGCTCGGAATATCTTAAAATTCCATCATTAGGCAAAAATTTCTTTTTCCTTATTTTTATTATTTTTATTGATAATTTCAGTTAATTTTTATTTCACTTTATAGCAAAAACGGAAAATTTATATTGTATTGAAAACTTTTTATAAAATACTCCAATATGTTGATAGTATTTAAAAAAAATTTTCTCACATAGAGATTTCATAAGCATCACTACTTAGAGTATTTAGAATCTCGTCCTCAAATAAAAATTTCATTTATTACCTTTTTTATTATATTTTTATTAATTTTTTGTTATTTTTCATTTTTTCCAAATTTAAAAATTATCAACGTTTAAAAATCATTTTTTTAGTATTGTTAGTATCATAATCATTAGTTATTTTTATTATAGTATTTTATAAAGTTCATTTTAAGTTTTAGTAGAATTATAAAAAATTCATACTTTATTTTTCATTATTTAGTATTATTTATCTTTTTGTTTTCATTTTTTATTATTTCATATATATTATTTGTCCTTTTTTATTAATATTATTATTATAAAAATTAACAAATGTTTATTTTAGCAAAGTTAAAATTTTAAATGTGCGTAAATAATAACTATAAAAACTAAAAATAATAAAACAAAAATAAAAAATAAATTAAAAAACAAAAAATTTACCTGAACTGGACTAGTCAATGGTCCAATCAATACTGGTCTGGGCCAATTTAGTTGGATCGATTAGATGACTTAGTTGAGGTAGGTTGCTATATTCTTTTTTTGGCTTTTATTGCCCTATTCATCTTCGGATGATATGGTACTGAATTATGATGATGGATCTTGAATTGAGCACAGACTTTATTTATCATTTTGCTGTTCAAAATTTTGGCATTATTAGAAATAATCGTCTCTAGAAGCCTATATATGCATATTATCTTTTTTTTATGAACTTGCATACTACTGATCGGGTCATGCTAGCATACAATGTAGCTTTTACCCATTTTGTGAAACAATCAATCATTATAAAGATGAATGTATGCCCATTCAAAACTTTTGGAGTAATGGGACTAACGTTATCCATGCCCCACATAGAGAATGGCCATAAAGAAACCAAAACGTGAAAAGTTGATGGGGGAACGTGAATCTTATTAGCGTAAATCTAACACTTATAGCATCTTTTAGCATAATCAATACAATTACTCTCTATTATCGACCAATAATAGCCAGCCTTCATAATTTGTTTAGCCTTCATATGACCATTCACATGTGCTTTACAAACTCCATTATGCATTACTTTCAGAATCCTTTTTGTTTTAGTTGCATTCATATACCTTAAGAGCACCTGATATCGACTTTTTTTATAAAGGATATCTCCATCAAGGAAGAAACCCATAGCCAACTTTCTGATAATCCTTTTATCATTTTTTGTTGCATCATCCATGTATTACTAACTTTTGGTGTATTATAGAATATCATGATACCATAGTTTTTCATAAACTTCTTTTTCAATACTTGACAATATGCTAGCATATCTTTCACATCCAACTTAACGGGTTGGATCTTAGTATTTGCATTTATTTTGATCATTACAGCTAAAATAGCTAGTGCATCAGTAATCTGATTCTTTTCTCTAGACAAATGCTCATACCAAACTTTTTCAAATTGCTTGATTAACTTGGAAATGTATTTATGATATTAGATCAACTTTGAATCTCTTGTTTCCCATTTACTTCATAATTGATAAATGACCAGAGTTAAATCTCCAAACATATCTAACACTTGGATCTTCTTTTCAATTACTACTTACAAACCCATAACATAAACCTCATATTCAGTCATATTATTTGTGCAGTTGAAATTTAATCTAGCTGTGATAGCATAATAGTGTCCATTGAGAGATATTAAAATTACCCCAATGCCATGATTCAAAGCATTAGCAGCTCTATCAAAATACATCCTATAAGATTTCTCAATAGGTTCATTCTTTTCAATGACTATCACATCGTCATCTGAAAAATCAAGCTTCAGTGGTTCATAATTTTCAGTTGCATGATTGATAAAAAACTCAACTATTGCATTTTCTTTAATAGCTTTTTGAGTTACATAAACAATATCATATTTTGAAAGCATAACTTGCCATCGCATTATTCTCTCTGTCAATAAAGGCTTCTCAAAGATATATTTAATGAGATCCAACTTTGCTATAAACCAAGTAGTATGATAAAGCATGCATTGTCTAAGCCTCTGACCTATCTATGCCAATGCGTAACATATCTTCTCCAATGGTGAATATTTTGACTCATAATTAGTGAACTTGCTTAAGTAGTAAATTGTTCGTTCCTTCCTGTTAGTTTTATCTCTTTTTCCCAGCACACATCTCATTGAATTTTCATAGATTGTTAAGTACAAACTTAAAGGTTTTCCTGGAACTAGTGGCACCAACATGGGTGGACTTAACAAGTATTCTTTGAAGTTATCAAAAGCTTCTTGGCATTCATCATTCCATTCTTCTAGATTATGTTTTCTAAGAAGCTTGAAAATGGGATCGCACTTATAGGTGAGTTGAGAGATGAAAGGAGTAATATAGTTCAATCTCTCCAAAAGTTTTGCATTTTGTTTAGGGTATGAAGAGGAGATAAATTCTTAATAGCATGTGTCTTATCTGGATCTATTTTGATTCGTCTTTCACTAACCACAAAGCCCAATAATTTTTTTGATTTAGCATCAAATGTACACTTGACAAGATTCAACTTTAGCTAAAATTTTTTTAACCTGTTAAACAGCTTTTTAAGATTGACTACATGATCCTCTCATTCATGAGATTTGGCAATCATATCATCTATGTACATTTCTATCTTTTTATGCATCATGTCATGAAAGAGAGTCACCATTACTCTTTGATAAGTACGACCAGCATTTTTAACCCAAATGGCATGACTTTGTAACAGAATATCCTTTACGTGGTCACAAACGTTATTTTCTCCATATCATCTTGAGCCATTTTGATTTAATTGTAGCTTGAGAAGCCATCCATAAAAAAAAAATGTGGAATGTCGAGTAGTATTATCTACTAGGGTATCGATATGGGGCAGAAAAAAATTATTCTTGTGACTTGCCCTATTCAGATCTCGATAATCAATGCATATTTTCCCCTTCTCATCTTTTTTAAGAATTGGCATTATATTGGCTACCCATTTAGGATATTTTGTCACCTTAGAAATCCAGCATCAAATTGCTTTTACACGTTTTCTTTATTTTTAGCAGCATCTCTAGCTTTATGCATCTTTGTTTTTGTTATACCAACTTACATTCATATTTCAAAGGCAATTTGTGCTTTACAATATTAGTGCTGAGTCTTGACATATCTTAATAAGACCATGTGAACACATCAATGTATTCTTAGAGTAGTTTTTCTAGTCTTTGCCTATCTATTAGTGAAATGGATGTACCAACTTTAACTTCTCTTCTATTTTTATCATCCCTTAAATTCACTAATTTGGTAACTTCATGCTAAGGCTCAATTGGCTTATCTTCATGTTCTATTAATTTCAAAAATCATGAGGCAGTGTGTAATTATCTTAATTTTCTTCATTATCAAGTTCATCAACATGAATTGGGTTTTGAAATTGAATCCAAGATTATTGTTATGATTATCTTCATGTTTATTATTTGAAAATCTATAAATGGGAGAAATTAAGAAACGATCGATACATAATATTGGAATGGCAAGAAAATGAAAAAAGGGAGAATGAAAAGAGAAATGGATTAAAAATGAGAGAAATAGAAGAAATGTAGATACATCTTCTAAGTCTTTTATTAAAACAACAAAAGTAAAATACCATAAAAATCTCTTAATGGTTATAATAAGCAATTAGGGATTTAAAGTTTCACAGTATATTACTTTTCGGAAGTTTAGCTTGAAATTTGGAAGGCACGGGTGCACGAATAGCTTTTCATCTTGGACCTTCTTTTCTCTCCCATCCACCATCTGAATGGCCAACTCAAAAAAAAAATTATACCAATTTCGCACTTGAGGCTTAGGGTGAAGCTGGATAAATACATCCCATTGAACATAAAGAATTATAAAGGTAAAGAATGACCATTGGCTCTGACTTCGGCTCATATCCTTATAGATTAACCATCCTCTTTTTTTCTTCTCATTCATTATTTTCATTTTATCCCCTCTCATTGGTTTATACCTCAAGCCAAATCTATCATTCTTTTTATATATTGCTGGTAACTTTGCAATTCATTATAGATTTCTTTCAAGTCCAGCTTCAGGTTGCCATTCTCTTTCATTAAGCTACTTAACGACCATTTTAGTAGTTATAGACAGGTGCGGTGAATATAATTTGGATCCTTCAACCACATACATAGCGTTAGTAATCTCAAAAGATATATAAGAACATTTTAAGGTTTTATCAATTGCTTTCACATAATGAGTGTTTACTAGTTAGGTTACAAGTAAATCTTCTTCTTCTGCCACACATGTAAGCTTTCCATCGATAATAAATTTGACTTTATGGTATAACAAGAATGAAATAGCACCTACCATATGAATCCATAACCTATCTAACAAGCAACTATATAAAAGAGAGATATCCATAACTTGAAATTTCACATTGAAGTGCAAAGGTCAATCTACAATGATATTTCTATCTCTTAGCACCTCTTTTCAAGTCCTATTGAAGGCTCAAGCTACATATGACTAGGTTTCATGTAAGATCCATTAATAGATAATTTTGTCAAAGTAGTCATAAGCATAACACTGATTGATGAGCCATTATCGATCAAAATCTTAGTCATTATATAACTCATTTTATAGTAATGTGAAGAGCCTTGGTATTTTCTCGACCTTCAGAAAAAATCTTTTCATCATTGAAAGAGATGTATTTTAAGATCACCAAATTGCCAACAAATTGTTTCACGTATTCAACAAAAATATTATGGGACACATATGCTTAATTCAACACCTTTAATAAAGTATTACGGTGTGACTCTGAGCTTAGCAAAAATAATAATAGTAAAATTTTGGTTGGCATCTTGTTCAACTATTTTACCAACTTAATATGTTTTATTAGTTTAAAAAATTCATAAGTTTCATTTTCAAAGATCAATTTTTGATATTTTTTATTAGAGACTGTCATAGGATTACTCTTACTTTTTTTTTTTTTTACCTTTACTTTTTTTTGACCTTTCTCTATCATTTTTGGAGTGTCACATCGCCCATTCCAGGTCATACCTCCTACGTCTATTATGTTTACAATATTTGAAATGACTATAATGTCATAATTGTACTTTCATGGTATTGTTTTGTCATTCTAATATGAAAAAAAAACTAAGGACTTTAATTGTCACCATTGGTCAGGAGATAGGCTTTTTTGGCCTTGGGATAAGCTTCTCTTCATAAGAAATCATCATTGGTCTATGTATAAATTTCATCTTTGAATCAATGGTAGACCCTTCAACTTTTGTTGAATCTTCTATTTCTTCATAAAATTTTATATGACCCTTATCTATCAACCTTTGCACCTCTTAATGAAATAAATCATAATTCTCTATAGAATTTCCCCAAAACACCTTTGTGATAGTCGTAGCTCTCGACTAAGTTAATCATCCTAGAGCAATTGTGAAGCCTTATTGATTTCAACATATCAGCTTTAACTAAAGCTTCAAACACCTTAACCAATAAAGTTTTGACTTCATTTATCCCTCTTTTCACATAGCAAGCTTGCCCATCAATCAAAGCATTTATTGATGGTTTAATATGATTTAGTAAAGGGTTTTCATTAATATTTAAGGTCTTTTGTCGGCTGATATCAAAGTTTAACACTTATTCATTGATTAATCCTTACACCTTACACTTTAAAGTAGTGCAATTCTTTGTAGAATGGCTTGGATTTCCATAATGGTAATCATAATAGGCACTAGATCGTACCATTTGGAAAATAGAGGTTTTAATTTTTTTAACAATAATAAGGGCTAGTAAATGTTTCTCTATAAGCTAAGGGAATAAGTCAACGTATGTCATGGGGATAGGCCAAATGAGGTTTTTTTTTTAGATATTTATTCAGGGTTTTAGACCACTACTTAGGTTGGGTCTCCATTCTAGTTTGATGGGTGTAGCAAGACGGTTGTATGCATATGTGGGTGTCTGAAAAGATAGCTAAAAATAGGGTGGATAAGTTGGTTGTTAGATCTACTGATATGGTTGATTTGGATGGGGGATGAATGTCACATTGTTTATGGAAATGTAATCGGTTTTGTACACTGACATAGGGTATGAAACAAAACCTCTGATCTCTTACCCCACATAGTTTACTGCTTGGACTTCACTTTTTTTCTTTTTAGGAGGTTTGCATTTTTTTATGCCACTATTCTCTCCTGCATCACGCTTGCCATTCTTCATGGCGTTCTCAATAATCTCACTTTAAGATCACCATATCTGTAAAATTTTTGGTTGCATTGCCAATCAATCTTTTAGAATAAGATACTTTTAGGGTGTTAACAAACAAGATAATTATCTCTTTTTTCAGTGAGGAGAGGCTGTACTTGTGCAGTCAAATTTTTTTTTTTGAGCATATTCCTTAATGTTTTCGATTACCTTCTTTTTCATGCTCTATAAAGATAGATGATCTAGAGCTAAATTAATGACATGTCAGTATTGAGTAAAGAATGTTTTCGTAAGCCCCTTTCAAGAATGGATATGAGTCTTGTCTAATTAAACATACCATTTGGCTGCTGAACTCGCAAGGTTTTCCTAAAATATGCGTATAAGTAGCTTTTTGACTCGAGCATGCGTCATTATCTTACGATAATATATGGTGATATGAGTCATTGAACATTTTATGCCATCATATTTTTCAAACTCAGGGACCTTGAATTTAGATGGAATGACCATGTTTGGGACAAAAAAAAAAAAACTCAGTTGCATCCATGGAACCATACAAATCCATTCATTCTATGGCCCTCAATCTTTCTTTTAATAATTTCATCTTCTGTAGTGCACTTGTGTCTTCTGGTTTCTCAAATGTTTTCATCCTTAGCTTTTTTTTCTTCTTAGGATCATCCAAGTTAGGAATCGAGATCAACTTAGATGGTTTCTCTAATATGACAGGATTAGCAAATTTTTGAAACTATCATGGAACAGGTGTGGATGTTATTCCTGGACAAGGATATGAATATCCTCAAGGAGTAGGAGTTTGCACTCTGGCTCTTTGAAAAGTTTGGGGTGGTTAGGACTCAAACCCTGAAAGGGATATAGGATATACCACGTCTAGCGATTGCTTTTGAAAGTTAGGATTTCTTTCTATCGCTTTTCTTTTGTCAAGATTCTTAAGCATGTCCATTATATTATTAAGATCTTCTTTTAGTTTTTCTTACCCCTTTTCAATCCTCTCAAATCGATGGGTCTGCTCTTGTTTCATGATTCGTGTTTGAGCTTTGATGTTGTATGAATGTTGAGTAGGTTGAGTCAAAATTTTCGATGGGCATGCTATTTTTGAACTTGAATTGGATCGATCAATGTTCCAATTAAGATTAGGCAGTTCAGGAACGGTTCAAGACCAGTTCAGTTGGACAGGATAAGAAGTCAAACTATCATAATGGTTTGGATTTGCTCGAAGAATTTGGGAACGAAAAGAAAAAAAAAAGAGTTTCCACCAATCATTTTTAACTAGTTGCGATTGGCTACTTATTAAAACATATCATTTTAATAAAATTTTAAAATTAATTAAAATTTATTAAAAACATAATTTTAGTGTTTGCGAAATAGTTTAGGTTCGAGAGTTAGTTACGCGTGAGGAATGATTAGTACTTCTGTAATGCCCTTTTAAAATGTTACCAATTAATTACTTTTTATCCTTTGATTTTGATAAAAACGGTGTTAGTTTCGATGTTTAAGAATAATTTCCTTATATTCCTTTATTTATCAAAATTTTGTTTATTTATTATATTTTTTATTGTTGTTCCATTTAATTTGAGAAAAATAAATTGAAACCTTTTTATTGAAATAATTTTTAAAATATTCCAGTACGTTGGTAATATTAAAAGAACTTTTTCTCACATAGAGATTTCTGAGACATCACTTCTCAGAATATTTTGGAATCTCATCATCGAGGGCTTGTATTTACTTTTCATAAAAATAAGAATGTGCATGCAATGCAAATGACAAAATATCGATGCACGTATTTTATTTTTCTTTTAAAAGTTTTATTAGTTTTTTAATAATTATTTTTTTGAATAAAAATTTTTTTTATCATATTGAAAAAATTTTATAAATACTCCAATATACTGATAATATTTAAAAAAATCTTCTCACTTAAAGATTTTTAAGGTATCACTACTCGGAATACATTAAAATCCATCATTAGGCAAAAATTTCTTTTTCCCCATTTTTATTATTTTGTATTAATAATTTTAGTTAATTTTTATTTTACTTTAAAGTGATAAAGGAAAATTTATATTGTATTGAAAACTTCTTATAAATACTCTAATATGTTAATAATATTTTTAAAAGAATTTTCTCACATAAAGATTTCGTAGGCATTGCTATTCAGAGTACCTTAGAATCTCGTCATCGAATAAAAATTTCCTTTCTTACATTTTTTATTATTTTTTGGTTATTTTTCCTATTTTTTCAAATTTAAAAATTATCAAAGTTTAAGAATATTTTTTTTAATATTGTTAGTATTATAAGCATTAGTTATTTTTTATTATATTATTTTATAAAGTTCATTTTAACTTTTAGTATAATTATAAAAAATTTAGACTTTATTTTTCATTATTTAGTGTTATTTATCTTTTTTTTCATTTTTTTATTAATTTCATATATATTATTTTGTTTTTCTTTTATTAATATTATTATTATAAAAATCAACAAGTATTGTTCTAGCAAAGTTAAAATTCTAAACATGCATAAATAATAACTATAAAAACTAAAAAAAATAAAATAAAAGTAGAAAATTAAATAAGAAATTTTTTTTACCTAAATTAAACCGATCAATGGTTCAATCAACGTTGGTCTGGGTTGGCTCAATTGGACTGAAACAAGGCTTAAAACAACATTGTTTTAGCTCTAGGTGGTTTTATATATAATATGTTTTTTTTCTATTCATTTCCTTTCCACTCTAAAAAAAACCCTTTTTTTTTTCTCTCAAACAGAACCCCAAGGGGCCAGTCGATCTCCAGAAGATAATTGTTGTTACCAATGATTGAAAAACCCCAAAAAAATAAAAAATTACTCTTCTCATCCTCTTTATAAATCCAATCCTCTTTTCACTAAAAACAGTCCTAAACGGTCTAAATCTATTCTTCAAACTTTTGATCAAAACTTTTTATTTTTTGTTTTAATCCGACACTCGGTTTTCTCACTAGAAGGACTTTGTTTTTTTTTTTTTTTTTGTTTTGCGTTTGTTTCTTGCTTTTTTATTTGGTAGTGATTTTTTTTTTCGAAAACTCCTTTTTTTAAAAAAAAAAATTTCTTCTCTCTTTTCTTTTTTTTTTGAGTTGTTTTTTGGTAGGGTTTCTGGGCCTTTTCTTTTGGCAAAGCTTTTTTGTTTTTGGCTAGGTTTTTTTCTTTTTTCTTTTTTTTTTGTAGAGCCTTCTTTTTCTTTTCTTTGGTTTGCTTCCATGGAGCTTTATTTGTAGAGCTCCGATTGTGGTCCACTGCTAGGGTAAATGGCAGTAGTTGTTGCTGTCATGGCTAGTAAGCAGGGTAGGTGGCTAAGGTTTCAGGTACTTAGAAGAGTAGGTGTTTTTTTGCTTTTTTTTTTTTTTGTTCAGTGTTTAATTAATTAATTAATATTTTTAATAGTATTATTGTATTTTAATATTTAAAAAGAAAATAAAAGTGAAAATAAAAAATAGTGGGCTGAGATCCAAAAAGCGAAATTGGACATTGACCCAAATGGATTAAAATCAGACGTCGACCCACGAACTCGATAAAACTCGAACGAATTTAAAATTGAAATTCAACTTGAAGAATCTGAACAAATTTAATGTTTACACTTAAAATGAGTCCTATAAAAAATTTTTATAAACCCCACATAATATTAAATTTTGAATAAGTAAAAGCATTGTATTACCTGTAGATGACATACTTGTAATTTGAACTTTTAGTTTTGGAGTTTAAATAAATTATCTAGATAACAGACGTGAAATAATTGTTTCCATAAAACTATTCTTTCGAATTGTTTAATATATAGGCATTGTTAAATTTCACTAGCCTACTTGAACCTATCTTATATCTAGTGGTAGGGTAAAAGTAAAAAAATATGAATGCATTGACAGCGCATTTATGAAAGGAAATTAAAATGGATTTGTCGGAGTGGCTTGGGGCCGGGCAATCCCATCATTTTCTGAAAACAAATCAACTTCTATAAGTCGTTTGTCAATAGTCGGACTAAAAATCGCAATATTTCCAAAATTAGATATTTCTTTTACAAGAGTAGAAATTTTGAAAATGTACAAAATTGTGAACTCCAGAAATGGACCTTGGACTTGTTAATATTTCTCAACACTACATGTAAGCTAATGTCATCTTCATCGAAGAATTGAATAATTGAGCTCACTTTTGAAGTTGAGTTTTCCATAAAATAAAAAAATAAAAAACATTGAAATTTCGAGGATGAGTTGTAGTTTTAATCTTCTAGTTTTTTTTTTTTTTTCAGTTTTAATCTCACTTTCATATAATAAAGTAATATCAAGTATATCATAAAAAAAAAAAAAAACTGATATTTTTTTTAAAAAAAAAAATTGATACAACGCTTCAAAACGCTAAAAATTTTTAGCTCTTGTTTCCTTATTGCTTCTCACACAACAGTTTCAAACTTTTAGCAACTAAATTCAATGGTTTTCACTCTGGCTCGTTGTCTAGGTTTACTTACTCTCTTTCTTCAGTGTGTTTGTGTCGTTTATATATGTTCATTCAGAACCTAGTATACCACATAGTTTAAAATTACTCAAACAACCTTTCTCAAATAGTTGGCTGTGGAGAATATGACCTTTCAATTACCAGCAATCTATGTATTTGGAAACTCATATGTGAATGCTTGTAATAACAATTATCTTGCCACAACAGTCAAAGCCAATTTTTTACCCTATGGAGTCGATTTCGGAGGAGTTCCAACTACTGTAGGCTGAGTGTAAACATCTTCCAACACAACATATAGATCACACAGCACAAATGTGGATCCCTTCAAGGACATTTTTTAACTTTGTGAACAAGTTGGAGAGGAGTCCATTATGGAAAGCTACTCTCTGGTTAACATTTTCAACACATGAAGTATTTTTGGTATTAAATTGAAAGGTTGGCAGCCTAATGGAGAAACATTGTTAACCAGGAATTTCCTTGCTTCTAGTTGACATTGCTTGCATGATAATTAAAAATGTACAAAATAGAAGATCCAATCTTTAAAACTATGTAAAGAGAAATTTAAAATAGTGATTTACCTCCAATCGACTGTACAACCTGTCTGGTGAGGAGAGTGTATAGTCTTCTCCAGCTCGGATGTGTCGATTTTGTTCAATTTCCCAATATATTTATATATATTTCTAAGTCATTGCTCCCTATTTGGATAAAGAATAATGACTTGGACATGTAGAGAGAAAAGCTTTTAGGGCTGTCCAAAAGACTTTTCAAGCTTGATGTTGTAAGTGGCGAATTCAAGATTTTTTTCCGAGAATCACGTATAATATTTATAAAAATGGATTTACCAATTTTGTTAAGCCGTTCACCCAAGCTTAAAATATGTCCCTCGTGTAGTATTAACAATCAAAAAGTCAAATATACCCAGAAGTGTAAGTTTTGGTGCTGGTCAACTCTAGCGATAGAATTTTGTTACTAAAAGTTAAAATTTTTTTAAAATGAAATATGCAAATTTGTGACTAAAAAATATTCACGACGAAAATTTCGTCCCTAAAACATGAATTTTTGAAAATTTTGAGATATATATATGAATGAGGTTTGATCCTTATTCATAGAGGACCGATCCTTCACTCAAAAGGATTGATCCTTTTCACTTTTTAACTAATTTTTCAATTACAAATCTGATAAAAATCATTCATACCAATCTTAAATTAAATAAAAATTACCAAAATTCAACATTCGATTTTTCATATAACTTTCTAATATCCATCACATAACTATTATAAACATTGCTATTTAATTAACGAATAAATCCACAAACATTTTTAAACATTCATAACCATCAATAAACTTTTTCCTCCTGTTTCAAAATTTTTTCTTTGGTTTAAATCAATATTTCCTAAGCAAAGCCGACTAGCTCAAATCTTAAGAGTGGAACTTAATCATTTCAATAGTTTCTGTATAGTTCTATATAAATTCTACTTCAACAACTTCAAACTTCCTAACGCTAGAAAAGGTAGGCCAGCCTTGCATTTCTGAGCATGTCATCATGCATTGATCGTCACATCTCTGATCATTAACTTCACCGGCAATCCCTTCTATTCCTAAAGCGTGGAAAATGTCTAGTAGGTATAAAATTTTAACAGAAGTCAACTTAACAGTTTTAAACATGTAAGTGCGGGTGTAATTGATGTTAGAGTCATTCACAAGTTTATTTAATCACAATTCAGCCAAAAATTATATTATCACAAATATGTAAAAATTAAAAAAAGAAATGAAGTTACTTTGTTGCATCGGCAGCTGCCGTCATTCTTGCACCATCCCTACCTATCACAAATTATCTAAACACTCTGTCAGTTTTCAACAATGACTTGTTGATCGACCAGAAAGCTTTTTCCCGCCCAATTTTGATAATTCGAGAAGTCAACTATTTGTTGGTTGACTTGGGTGCAAAATTTAGTGCTTACATCCACCTTTATCAAGACTTGTGCCGATACTGCCATTACAATCTTGACATCATTTGCAGGTTGTGCATTGACCGCATTCAGGTGATCATCAGACCGCTCTTGTGATTGAGCTTTATCCTTTTTCTTTGAACAATCTTTCTTCATGTTCCCAAACTTCTTACAGTAAGAACATTGTACTCTTTTCTAGACTATGGTCTAAATTGATTGTTGCTTAAATTACCACCTCTTGACCTGTATCTCCTCCGAGTAACCAAACCTTCACCCTGGTTGTTTTCATCGGCTTTACCAGTCAATTTATTTCACAACTCATTGGAACCTAAGGTATTTTTCATATCCTCGAGAAATTTTTTCTCGTCCATAGAACTTAGTACCGATAAAATTCTCGTCAAGGATGGTAATGAACATAAAAGGATCATCGCGTAGTCTTCATAATCGATTTTAGTATTGATATTATTGAGATCCATAACAATGGAATTAAATGTATCTAAGTGCTGGAGAATAGGTGTACCTTCCTCCACTTTAAGGTTGTAAAGTTGCTGCTTGAGTTAGAGCCGGTTTGTGTACTTGCTTTCCAATCAAGTCGCAAACTGGACATGATAGTTTCATTCAATACCTCCCTAATACTTAATCTTGAAGACTTAATTACATAGCACTATGTGCCTTATCCATGATCATGTCCTTTTGGTCCTTGAAACCGTATTCAACAATTTATCTTTACCTCCCAAAGCTTTAATCAATCCTTGTTGGACCAACATCACTTGCATCTTGATGTGGCATAAACGAAAGCTATTCTTTTCGGTAAATTTCTCGACTTCTTGTTTGGTCGATGACACACATTTGCAACCATATTAACAAAAAATCCCATATGCTATATAGTACAAATACAATCACAGTTTTATACCAGACTACTATAATACAACCGAGTACTAGAATTCTCTAGCGGCTATAATATACTTGTTGCTTCAGTATACTGCAAATATTTTATTTGATCCAGGGCTGAATCAATTGGGTCCAAGTCAACTAGGCTTGGACCCAATCCAAGCTCAATTATCCAAATTTTATTTATTTTATTTTATGATTTTATCTTTATTTTATCCACATATATATCTTAATTATTTATTTATTTCCTTTTTAGTAATTTCTTTATTTGATTTTTCTATTTTTGTTATGGTTTATCTCTAATTTTAATTTTATTTATCTTTAAATATTTTATTTTATTTTATTTGATCTCACTAGCTTTTTTTAAAAAAAATAAAAATTAAAAAAAAGGAAAGAGATAATGGAAAAAGGATAAATGGCTGACGATCAATGGGAGGTGGCCGGCGATTTGGTTGCGATTATCCATATTTGAAATTGAATAAAGGTTTTTCTTGAAGATAAACCTAACTTTCCCTTCAATGATTTAAGTTTTGAAGATTCCGAGTTTTATCAGAGTACTAATCAAGCCTAAATTTTTTTTCTATAAATAGTCCTTTAGTTCACAGCAAAAGGACAACAATCACACGCGACAATTAGAGATAGCATACACAACAATCATAGGGCAATTTAGAGTGAAAAAAAAAAGACGAAAATTAGAAATTCGAGAGCCATTCTTTTAGCAATAGGGTTAAATTTTAGGCAATATATTAATTGTTAGGTTTGAAGGATTTTAAAAATGATTTTGAAGGAGAATTTATAGGCAAATAGATCTCGAAAGTCCAAAGTTGTCACGGGGAGTTGTTGAATATTTTTTTGCATTCTTTTCTTTTTGGAAAAATATGAGAAATTTTCAGATTTCGATGACATTTAAGTTTTTTCACAACTATTCTAGCTAAAATTCTAGATTTTGATGCATTTTTTCAGAAACTAGAAACAATTCAACCAGAGTTCATTGTTTAAGAAATAGGGAATAGAGAAAAGAAAGGGAAAAGAAAGAAAGTGAAGAAGAATTCTGAGACAAAAAAGAGAGATTTTGGCCTTTTATACACATCTTAAACAATGTTGTTTTGAATCCTAAAACCCATTTAGGATCTACGTGATTTTCCATTTTTGGATCCGACCTATATGCAACTCGATTGGCAACTTGGTTTCAGCACCCAGTCTAAGACAAACAAGCTGTCGAGCCACCAGGCCAAGCTACAAAGTCGAGTCGCACCATCCTAAGTCAGTTTTTGTGCCTGCAACTGAGCTGCACCTTTCCAGTTAAGTCAAACCGTTCTTTTTTAGTTTTTTTTTTATTTATTTAAAATTTGCTTATTTTAATTGATTTTAATTGGTTATTTTTTATTTTTATTTATTTTACTTGTATAAATTTTATTTATTCTAATTGATCTTTTAAAAAAATTGAAAAAAATTATTTTTTCCTACTAAACGATTGAAGGATTTTAATTTTAAATTATAAATTCTACCAAACAATTGGAGAATTTCATAATGAATTTTGAAAATTAGTTTTTTTCCCTACCAAAATAATCGGAGGATTTTAATTTTAAAATTATAAATTCTACCAAACTATTGGATAATTTCATAATGAATTTTTATGAAAAATAAAATTGTTTTTTAATTCTATCAAATGATTGAAGATTTAAATCTTGAATTATGAATTCTACCAAATGATTGGAGAATTTCATATGAATTTTTGAGAAAAACTAAATTTCAATTCTACTAAACAATTGGAGGATTTAAATATGAAATTAAATCTTATCAAACTATTGGAAGATTTAATGACTTTTTTTAAAAATTTAATGAAAATGTTTCTAAATAAAAATCCCACCAAACTATTAGGGGATGTGTATCGAATAAAATCCTACCAAACAATTGGAAGATTTTATTGATTGTTTTCAAATATTAATTTTTTGAAAAACATATTAATGAATCCGACGATGGAGCTTTTTTAGAGTGGGACTCGAGTCTCCATAAGAGGTAAAAAAAATTATTTTAAATTACTACCAAACGATTGAAGTAACTTTAATACCAATTTTCAATGTTAAATTTACTTGGTAAAATTACAAATACATTTTAAGGCTTGGATAATATTAAATCAAATTGGTACCATCCTTTAGATGGGTGTTGTGATGATGTTATAACCTTTCTCACATGCAACCATACTCCCCGACCTTGATCTAATTTTATGGACTAGAATATACCTTTTAAAGATACCTAAGTTAAGCTCGGGACTTTTCTTCAAAATAGAACAAATTTAGTTAAATGGTTAATCACACCTACACAAAAAAAGATTGGTGGCGACTTCTTTTATTGTGTATAACGGTAGGTTTACGAATCTATACATTATGATAGTTTGATGACTTCATTGGGGATAGCCAAGAGTCAGGCTAGTAAATGAATTTATATTATCTAGGCCTAATGTTTTCTTTAAAAAGCAAATTTTTTCTTTTCTTGATTTATTTTTCAAACTTTTAATATATTCTATCATTCATATGCATATGCATAATATAAACTCTATATTTGGGTTCTGTCTTTCAGAAAGGAGTCAAGTACCTACACTTTTGTGAAATTTTATGTCTTTGCAACGGTTAACAAAATACTCTCACTCAAATTGAGCTCATTTTGTTTGTAGCCTATGATTTACGAAGATTAGGGTGCCTTATTAGTTTATGATAGACAATGATGTGATGAATAATTTGAGAACTTGTAGAGTCAATCCTAAATCACATATAGTGAGCCGTAATGGACTTAATCAATAGGTAGAGCCATGTCTTTCCTTTTGTAGAGATAATCCATTTAGGTTATATATCTTTCGTTATACGTGAGTTGTGTACTAACTTGTTTTGTCTTTTTTATTCTTTATATTGGATGTTAACTTTATTCTTATTTGTTACTTCCTTTTTGCATGAATTATGTTAACATCAATAGGTTCATATTTATTTATTTATTTGTTTGTTTGTTAATTTATTTATTTTCATTCATTTCATGTATCTTACTCATTCATAGGTCATCATCATCCATGTAATACACTCATCATATCATAGAAATCTTTTGCTTTATTTAGGGCAGCAATTTAGAAGACAAGGATGATTAATTAGAAATATGGATTTAGGCATTCGAACTCAACCAAGGAAATTTGGGGCATGACCTACGAGAAGTGAAAATACAATTTGCCAAGCTAGTGGAAAGGGTTAAAAATCTTAAAATGGCCCGTTCTTAAGAGTTGTCACCAACTCCAATTCGTGTGTACATTAAAAAACCACTTTGCCAAGATCAAAAAGCCTCTCACAATACTGATGTTGGTGCAAGTCATGCTAATGCATCTGATGACCCAGAAAAAGACCAAGTTGAAAAGATATAGGGCTTTCTAACTTTGTGCTGACCCTCCAGATTGGCTCATACCCAAATCTTTATCCTTAACCTCAACAACCATTGTTGGCACCTCAAACAAGACTTGCTTCCGTTCAACCTTCACAGATTGGCCCAAACCCATACTATATCCCAATTATGAACAATGCTTATCAGCCAATCCAACAATCAAGTTTTCTAATGAACCCTTAAGCATATACACCTAATTCTACTCCAAGACCTGCACTTGTAAGTCTAACCATAGCTTACCCAAAAAAATCATTGAGTAAAAAGAAAGAAAGAGCCATCATTGATCTAATCTCTATGACTTAAAATGAGTTATTCCCACTACTTCTCTAAAACTATATGATCACACTAGCTCATTAGAGCCACTAAAACCTCCTTATCTTAAGTGGTATGATGCTAATACTTGGTATGATTATCATTTCAAGAATATAAGCCATTTGATAGAAAATTGCCTTACCTTGAAACATAAAGTGCAAAGTTTGATCAAAATTAGCTTATTGAGTTTTGAGGATGAATGAGAGCTTAAGATTGTTAATAAGTCATTGCCCAATCATAATGGCTAAAGAACTTATCCACAGCAGCACCAGGATCTTTAAGTTGAAGTATAAAACTAGGTAATAGATTTTAGGATTTTTTTTAAAATTTTTTTATATTATTGTCAGAATAATTTTTAATTTTTAATTAAGGATTTTTTTCTTTCTTTCTTATTATGTGATAGCATTCAGAGCATGTATCTATTCATACATTTATAATTTCTCTTTTTTTTTACATAAATTTGTAGTTCGACATCATTCTAATCATAAATTACGATACAAAAATTTAAGGATAGCTCGACCATCTAAGAACCCCACTAAAAAAACTCACCATCAATTTTACATTAGAGCTCATGCTAGACAAATGAAACATGAAAAAATAAATCATTTTAAAAAAAAATAAAGAGGGCCTAATAAAAACTCGAAAAAAGAGTTAAGTAAAATTTTAGAAACCCTAAACAAGTTGAATAGAGAGAAAGCTATGGAAGAAGATGCTAGCCAAGAAGACCATCCATCATAAGATGTAATCAATCTTGTATATCCTCCTGACTATGGCCTATATCAAGCCCAGCCCATTCAAGGCATTCCACCACAACAATTCATATTCCCTATAAGGTATACTTACCTAAGAATGCCATCTACATCCATAAGCATTTTCCAAGTTATGATAACCATGTTTTCATAAAAAAGATAGTGGAGTAAGTTCCAGTCCCTAATTTGGACGATCCAAAAGGAAAGGGAAAAGTTGAAGCTAAAGTTTGTCAAGTCTTTAGAGGATTCAAATTTTGAACAAAAGATGAATCCACTAAAAAGAGGTTACGAGCCATGGAAGGAATTGAACTTTATGACTCTACGGATGCAGTCGGTCTTTATTTAGTACCTAATTTACCTATCCCACCAAAGTTCAAAGTCTTGGAGTTCAAAAAATATTATGGTACTAAGTGTCCACCGACTCATATAACTATGTACTGTCAAAAGATGGTCACTTATACAAGTGACAAGAAATTGTTAATACCCATATTCCAAGACAACCTTCTAGTTTTGCTACTAGATGGTGCATTTAATTGGACAAAGCTCGCATTACTTCATGAAAGGAATTGACAAGGGCATTTATTACCTAATACTAGCACATCATAGACTTGGCTCCAAACCTTCTATTTTAGCAAAGTATGGAGAATAAAACAAGAAAATCTTTCAAAAAATATGCCTAAAGGTGGAGAGATATGACTGCTCAGGTCCAACCACCTTTTATTGAGAAAAAAACCACCGTTTTGTTTGGTAGTACCCTTAAGGCTCTTTACTATAAGAAAATGATAGGAAATGCTACCAAGAACTTTGCTGACATGGTAAACTTTAGTGAGATAATTGAAAATGCCATCAAGAATGGCAAGCTAGGTGGATGAGAGATAACCAACATGAAAAAAAGTGAAATATTGAAGAAGAAGGAGAATGAAACTCAAGCTGTGAGCTATGATAATCAACAATTCAGATGTTTGTCCCAATACCCACCACCGATGTATCCAATTCATTATCCATTTGTGAAATATGTAGCACCTTACCCCTATCAACCTATCCTACCATCTACTTACCTCACACTTTCAGTCAATTCATACTGAATGATTGGAAAATTTCATAATGAATTTCGAAAAATAGTTTTTTTTCCTACTAAATGATTGGAAAATTTTAATTCTAAATTATGGATTCTACCAAATTATTGGAGAATTTCAAAATAAATTTTTGTGAAAATAAATTATTTTTTAATCCTATCAAATGATTAGAGGAATTAAACCTTGAATTATGAATCAAACCAAATGATTGGAGAATTTCATTTGAATTTTTTAGAAAAAAATTGTAATCCTACCAAACGAATGGAGGATTTGAATATGGAATTAAATCTTATCAAACCATTGGAAGATTTGTTGATTTTATAAAAAAATTTCATGGAAAAGTTTTTAAATAAAAATCTCACCAAACTATTAGGGGATGTGCATTAAAATAAAATCTTACTAAATGATTGGAGGATTTATTGATAGTTTTCAAATATTAATTTCTTGAAAAGATATTAATGAATCCGATGACAGAGTATTTTTAGAGTGGGATATGAGTCTCCATAAATACACCTGAGGCAAGAAAATTATTTTAAATTATTACTAAATAATTGGAGTAACTTTAAGATCAATTTTCAATATTAGATTTATTTGTTAAGATTATAAACACATTTTAAGGCTTGGATAATATGAAATCAAATTGGTATCATCATTTGGATGAGAGTTGTAAGGATACTACAATCTTCCTCGAACGTAACCATATCCTTGGACCTAAATCTGGTTTTGTGGATTAGAACCTATCTTTTAAAGATACCTAACTCAAACTTGAAACTTCTCTTTAACATAAGAAAGATTCAATTAGGTGACTAACCACACTTAAATAAAAAATATTGGTGACTACTTCTCTTATTATGTCTAGCAGTGAGTTTACAAATTTATACATTATGACATATACAAGCTTTTATAGTTGTGTAATATTGATTTACTACTCTACCATGAATCAAGTTGGTACAAGATTCCTTGACTTTTTTGAACCAAGCTCTGATATCAGTTTGTTGTAACTAATCCAAGCAAGTCAAAATGACAGCAAGCAAATTCACCATAAAAGAATTTGAACTCGCAACAAAAAAAATAATTTGTGAAAATAACAAACAATAATTTGTGGTTTGGCTTTAAACCTATGTCCACGGATAAAGATGATGAAAAATTTTACTATAAAAATAAGATGACGATTATACAAAGTTTTGACACCTAAAGGCTAAAGCTTATTAGATTCCACTCTCCAAAAACCTGAGAACTACGACAAATTTTGCTTTTAAAATTGAAAGTAAATTTCACCTCTAGTCACCAATCTATCACCAAAATCCAAAATTGATTACTAAACTTTAATACGTACCAAATTGGTCACGTAAGCAGCCATGTAAGTTATTTTAAACAATTTGCCACATAAGCTTGTCTTCTTTTTCACCCAAACCCTAATTTTCTTCGCTTTTCTCTACTTTGCTACATGATCTCTTAATAGCCCCAAAGCACCCTAAAGCAAAAGAAATTTGTCACCCTTCCATAGCCGCAGCCATCGCTACACTTCCACTTTCCTTTTTTTTTTTTTTTTTCTCTCAGTTCCTCTCCTCACCGCTGCACTCTCCTCTGTTTTATGCCTTGGTTAAGTGCATTTTAGTATTTTAATAATGGGGTTTTTCCTTTTCGATTCATTTTGAGTATATTTTGCTATTCATATATTCGTGTTGTGTAAAATATTAAAATTTATATCATATTTTACACGAAAATTACATATTATTTTTATGTTTTTATTTTGTATTTTGTTCGATTCTTATCATCTTACTGTATTTTAGAATGCCAGATTTATAGTGCCTATTTCGATATAGATTCTCTACCTTCCATTGCCGTATCTCCCTGATGGTGTATGCTTAAGTCCCTTTTTCTTATTTGCCAATGAATATCTGTCAGCGTTTGTGTTAAGCATCTAACTTAAAATCAATTAGCTTCTCTTTATGTCAATTGATTTTAAGTTGAATGTTTAACAGTTTACTTCTCTTTCTCATTGCTTGTAAGTAGACAGAACAACTTTTGTTTTTATTGCTAATAAAAAAAAAAAAGGGCTAATCTTTTATCCTGACTTTTTGTATAAAGAAGGAAGTGTGCATTTTTAACCATTCCTCTTGCTAGGCTTTAAAGTTATAGCCATTACGTAACAAAGAAATTATATAGTCAATTTGAAATTTCAGCGAGTTCAGGCAAGTGTAAATGCAAGCCCTTATAAATCTGGAAGGGATCGAATCGAATCCTTGGTTTTAATTTTAACGATTCATTAATTATATGTACCTTAAGATTTATGGTGGCTGAAATGAGTTAATGTACCCCATAATTTTATGGAGCAAAATAAGTTGTTTGCCTGTTTCAGCAATTCGAAACATCTGCAAGCCCCCACCTAACACAGCATATATAGTAAGAACGAGCAATAGCACGAAAGGTATTTCTTTGTTCTGTTCTCATCTTTTTTATTAATTTTAATTTTGAAATATTAAAAATATTGTTGTATAATTATTTTTCATATTTTAATAATAAAATATTATGAAATGGAAGGCTTGATATATTTTGCAAAAAAGAGTAATTATCATGATTATTTGTTCAAAAACGAACCTCATAACATTTAAAGCTTGTTAAAAGCAAGTAACGTAAAGTTATTAATTTTGGAATGTCGACATTGAACATTGTAAACCGAAAAGGCAAATGCTCAGTATAAATACTAATTTAAAGTACATAAATAAATCAATAGTACAATACCAACTTTTGTTTTTCCTAGTCAAGAAAAGATCATGAAAATAGTCAATTGCATTTTCATTTTCTTCCTCTTTCTTCAATATCAATTCTTCTCACTTGGTTCTGCAGATGTTGTTACAGTACCTCCATTTATAATAAGTAAAAAATCTATTTTGAAATATTTATCCTTAGAGAACATCAACTTTGATGTGCCAGCTTTATACGTATTTGGAGACTCTTATGTTGATGCGGGAAATAATAATTATGTTCATGTCCCGCAAATTGAAAGAAATTATACTCCATATGGAATAGATTTTGGTGGAAAACCTACGGGTCGTTACACCAACGGAAGAACAGTAGCGGATTTCATTGGTATGAAAATAAAAAATTAATGAATTACAAGTTATTGATTTTTGTGTTGTCCTCAATTTTTACTCTCGTGTAAAAATTATTGGTTACTTCATTTTTTATTAATATAATTATGCAGCTCAAATTGTTGGCTTGCCATTCCCTCCTCCTGTGCTAAGCTTGTCTAAGGGAGATAAGAGAATTCCTCAAACTGGTATAAATTATGCTTGCGGTTTCACTGGCATCCTTGAAAAATTTGGAAAACTGTTTGTAAGACACCCTAATTTGCATAATTTTTCTTTCATATTATTTGTTTGTTTTTTTTTTCTTGGACATATTGTATTATCAAACACTTTTTTTTTAAGTAGAATTTGTAATTTCATCAGGAACGAATGCCAAGCTTGAAGGAGCAAGTAGATTTGTTCGAGAGCACAACAAAAGGGTTGCAGAGTCAATTTCAAAGCAAGGAAAGTTTTTCTAGATACTTGTCAAAATCACTTTTTTTTATCAATAGTGTTGCATATGACTTGGATATCGAGTGGGATGGACTGCGCTATTTCTATGATGAGAACTATTATACTCAACTTCTCATTAAAGACTTATCCAAGCATTTACAGGTAAATTAGTCAGAACCAATGTTAAAATATTCTAA
This sequence comes from Durio zibethinus, assembly GCF_047325235.1. NCBI lineage: Eukaryota > Viridiplantae > Streptophyta > Magnoliopsida > Malvales > Malvaceae > Durio > Durio zibethinus. The sequence goes on from NC_143182.1 coordinate 15,215,564, forward strand.
ATCTTTTGATAATTTTATACATAATATGTAAACGATATGAAAAATATATAAAAGCAGTACAGTTTAAAATTAAAAAAATATATAAATTTGATAAAAATTAAAAAATATATCTTATATTTAAAATATTCACAGAAATTGTAACACAACAATTTTTATATTTTGTACGTGCTTAACATGAAACATATATGACACAGATGCATGAATTATCAGATGTAACCTCAAATTAATTAGATGGTTGCCTTGATCTAATTATAGAGATGGAATTTTTTTCCTTTTTCTTTTTATATTTGGCAATTAGTGGCAACCATTTAACACCAAATTTGTTGTTTTTGTTCTTGTTTTTTATACATATATAGAGATTATATCAGCTTGGTGCACGTAAAATTGTGGTGAATAATGCATCTCCAATAGGATGTCAGCCGCATCTAATAAGTGGAGGTAGGAATGGACCAGAATGCGACTACTTAGCCAACAACCGGGCATTGTTATTTAACAAACGCCTGACTAATTTATTAAAAGACTTGCAATCCACCCTTTCGGGATCAAAATTTGTTCTTGGAGATCTATATAAAATTTTTCAAGATGTCTATGCATCGCCTACCTGGTATGGTGAGTATTGTTCAATATTTAGGCCCAAATTGACATTGTGATTGAAAATAGATTTACTTAATTGTAAGTAATTAAATGTTCCATCAAATTTGGTGTTTGGGATCAAACCTTAGTAATTCTTTTGCTTTGACATTTGAGATCAAAGATATATTTTTCTTTTTTTTTTCTGCAGGATTTACCGATGTAAGGAGCAGTTGTTGTACTGAAATAGATAAAGGTTTAACTAAACCATGTCTTGCAAATGTAGCACCATGCAAAGACAGAAGTAGCCATGTTTTCTTCGACCCAATGCACCCAAGCGAGAGTATGCATTTCATATGGGCAGGGCGTCTCTTAAAGGATTCATCAGTTTCTTCTCCCATCAACTTGATTCAGCTAATACAATCTTAAATCTGACCATGTGTCTTATGCTTTCTTAATGCCAACATAACAGAATAAATTTCATAGTAAGACTTGGCCCTTCAATTTTTTTTTTCCTTTTTTCCTTTAAAGAGAAAGAAATGCTTAAGTCAATAAGAAGAATTGCATGTTGTCTTTCTTGGCTGTCCATTGATAATAACATAAAAGACCGCTTAGTTATGTTATTCAAGAACCAGATCAGTATACATTAATTGCTTTACCTTAATTTTTATTAAAATATCCATTGTTGAGAAGTTCAGTCCGAGAAAGCACAAAAAGCGTAAAAAGTGTTTAATTTTTTATTAAAAAGTGTTGCAAGTCTCCTTGTTGACAAGACAGGCTGGGGATTGGGTGAAGAATTTCAGTGGGGTATGAAGACTTTAAAGTGTCAAACCAGTCATTTGGTTTTCAGATTGAAGAGTAGATAGCTAATTGGTTTGTTCAGATGATGCAGTTGTCTTTTTTCTTTTGGTTTTGTAACCTGTCATGGTACAACTCCATTGCTCTTTGTAGCAAGTTTTCCCTGCTTTTTTTTTTCTTCTGATAAAAGAATTTTAATTATTGAAAAAAAATTAGCAAATTGCCTAAAATCTAGTTATGCCAAAGAGAAGACTAAGAATCAAATTAGAATATTTATTAGCAGCTGGGCCTGTTTTTGAGCAGGGGCTGCTTCAAAAGTAATTGATTGATGGTATCTAGGATTTGTTCGCATCAAGCTAAGCATAAAAAGGGAATAAAGCATCATATTTGCAACAGTGTGAAATGACTTCAACCACTTAAAAGACAATGAGTAATGAGAGTGTGATCTGATAAGCTTTAAAACACAACTTCCAACAACATTGTTTCACTACATTCTTAAAATTAAATCATTCGAAATTAACTGAAAGTATATAAACAGTACTCCTAGAGAAAATCCTTAAAGTTGCATTAACTCAAACAAGGTAAATGGAGAACAGACAGACTGGTCCTTCAAAAAGCGCCTCATCCAAATGAAATGAAAACTCTCGGTCGGATGGAATGGGTCAAAGAAGACATGGCTCGTTCTGTCAGCGCAAGGAGCAACATTTCTGGCGCATCCTCTAGTTCCATTCCTCGCTTCGTCAATGCAACAAGAACCATTGACATTCGTAAACCCTGCATTAGCAAAGAACAAATGAACTAAATGTTTCATAATATTTTATTAAATAAGAGAGAAAATTTTGGTGTGGTATTCTTTTTCCTAACAATTCTCACCATATGCTGCTGGTTGAGTGTAAACATCTTCAAACACTTTATATAGATCATACAGCACAAATGTGGAACCCTTCAAGGATGTTTCCAACTTTGTCAACAAGTTGGGAAGGAGTCCATTGTAGAAAGCTATTCTCTGGTTAACATCTTCAACACAGGAAGTATTGTGCATTTTTGTGTTCAGATTGAAAGGTTGGCAGCCTAATGGAGAAACATTGTTAACCAGGAATTTCCTTGCTCCCAGTTGGTATATTGCCTGCATCATGATCATTAAAAATGTATAAAATTGAATATACAATTTCAATACTATGTAAAGATAAATTTAAAACAGTCATTTACCTCCAATCTACCGGACAACTCCTCCGATAAGAAGAGTGCATAATCTTCTGCAGTTCGGAACTTTCGCTTTTGTTCAAGATCCCAATATATGCCTAAGTCATTGGTCCCTATGTGGATAAAGAACAATGACTTAGACAGGTAAAGAGAAAAGCTTTCAGGGCTGTCAAAATGACCCTTCAAGTTTCTTGTTGTGTCGTTCAACAACTCTATTTGTTCATCGAAGCTCAAAATATGTCCCTGGTGTAGTATTATATACAAAAGGTCAATTGTAGTCAGAAGTTTAAGTTTTGGTACTCTAAATTTCACATAGTGATTAGGAAAAATAACTTGAAGCAAGAAAAATTGCAAATTTATTTTTGTGGCTAAGATAACTCACAAATATTTCCACAGCAGGAGGAGGCAGAGGCAGTATCCCGCTAGAACCAGAGCCATAATTTACACCACTAACAAAGATTTTCCTCTCGGTTTCAGACAATCCGAGCATTGGGGGTGGAAATGGCAGGCCAGCAACTTGAGCTTCATCATTAAAAGTGAATATCAGAAATCAGAGAAAAGCAAACTTACAAGAAATACAACATGAACCAAAAATCATATTTTTGCCGATATAAAGTAAGCAACAAGTAGCATGGAATACAAAAAAATTACAATCCCTGTACCAATAAAATCCACAACGGTTCTCCCGTTGGTGGCACGACCGGTTGGCACTCCTCCAAAATCAATACCATATGGTAAGAAATTGGCTTTGGCTATTGTGTCAAGAAAATTGTTATTACCAGCATCTATATACGAGTCTCCAAAAACATATAGAGCTGGCAATCGAAGAGACAAATTTTCGGAAGCTAGATATTGGAGGAAGGCAGTTTGATTATTCTTGAAAACAGGTGGTAAATAAGATTCAGAATAAATATGAATGACATAGAAGCACTGAAAAAACAGACTAAGCAAACCAAGACAACTAGCAAAAATGAAAGCCATTGAGGTGCTAAAAGTTTCAAACTGTTGTGTGAGAAAGAAAGACGGGACAATCGCTACAGATTTTAAGAATTTTGAAGTGAAGAGAAGGAGAGGGGAAGGGAAGGTGCAGTATATATGGATCTCACAACAAATGCACTACTGAAGGAAGATGCAGTATGTTCCGCTGGCAGTAGACCTATAATTGACACTAATCCGAATAATGAGTAATGACTTTTGACAAACCTAGGTGCATGCCACCCTACATATCTACACTGCTTTGAACTTTTGATTTCCATTGCTAGCCCTACATATTTTTCTTACTTACTTCAATCACTTACCGTCCAAAGATAGCAGCAAAATAAATTTTTTGTTGACTATAAAAATTATCAAAATCATGGCCAGTACTTGCAGTGAAAGAAATCATGCAACGTTTAAAAAAAATATCTCATCTAATCACATCACAAGAATGTTAACATCAATAATTATTTATGTGAAAACAAAAGGAATAAAAGAAAACATTTATACTTTATCCTTTTTAATCGGCACATGCAAAGGGAAAAATATGTACAATTGCCATATCCACGAGAGTAATATTTAAATAAAATATTTTAAATACAGTTGGTAGAATTTTTTATTAAAAATAATTTAATAAAATTATAATAAATATTTTAAAACGATAAATTGATAAAATTCAATAAAAAATTAATATGTAAAAAATAATGAAAATATTATTTATAATTTGAATTTGATTAATATTTATTTAATGATAAAATTAATGTCAAATTTTTCACTAAAAATACTTATTTAAAAAATATATCATAATTTATTAATTTTTTTAAAAATGTATTTATTTGATCTATATGACAAAAATTTTTATTTTATCGATTTTGAGTTTTAATTCCGATTTTTATTTAATTATTTTTAATAAAAAATTGCATCTAAAAATTTTATCTAAGTCTTTTCTATCCATGATATATATATATATATAGATTAAATAATTTTTAATAATAATTTGATAATTTTAAATATAATATAATAATATAATAAAAAAATGTATGAAAGCGACGTACCATTTTTTACTCCAACCCTTATGCTTGTCATCTTAACGAAACACTCAATTCAGCAATAGCAAGTCATTGCATCAATGACAGTACAGTTTGCTTTCCTCTTAATTTAAAGCAGCTAGTTAATTAATATTTGAAGACGTATACAAGTTTACAATAATTCGATCACAGGATTATCAATTTTAATTTGGAAAAGAAATCATGCAACGTTTAGTAAGAATATCTCATCGAATCACATCACATGCATGTTAACATCAATAATTATTTATGTGAAAACAAAAGTAATAAAATGAAACATTTATGATTTACCCTTCTTAATGGGGCACATGCAAAGGAAAAAATATGTTCAATTACCATATCCACTAGGGTCAATTTTATTTTTTTAAATAATTTAATAAAATTATAATAAAAATTCAAAATGGTAGATTGATAAAATTTAATAAAAAATTAATAATATGTAAAAAATAATAAAAATATCATTCATAGTTTTGATCAATATTTATTTAACAATAAAAATCATGTCAAAATTTTCACTAAAAATACTTATTTAAAAATATATTAAAATATATTAATTTTTTTAAAAAAATTTATAAATTTGATTTATGTAATAAAAACTTTTATTTTATTTATTTTATTTATTTTGATTTTTTATTTTAATTTTTATTTAACCGTTTTTAATAAAAATTTTATCTAAAAACTTCGTCTCTATGTTTTCTATCAATTATATATATATATATATATACAGATATATATATATATCTAAATTTGATAATTTTTATTAATAATTTGATATTTTTAAATACAATACAATAATATAATTAAAGAAATATATGAAAGCGACGTAGCATTTCTTACTTCATGCCCCAACTCAAACCAAACTACTTTTGGGATGCTTCGCATCTTACTGAAACTGTCTATTCAGCTATAGCACGTCATTGCATCAATGACAGTACTGTTTGCTTCCTCTTAATTTAAAGCAGCTAGTTAATTAAGACGTGAAGATGCATACAATAATTCGATCACAGGATTATCAATTTTAATTTGGAAAAGATATAGTTGCTAGATTTTAATGGTTAATTGTGAATTCTCTGGATGATAAACAAAATTTGAATTATTAAAAAAAAAAAAAAGCAGTACGTTGCACCATTATTAACTTCTTTTCGTGGCGAAGTGACACAATTGTTACTATTATTTTTTGGAATTATTAAATACTATTTGAGATAATCATGATTTTTACGTGGAAGATAGTAGGGTTCTCATCTCATTTTCAGCACGTTCATGGCCAACTCGTTTGCCAACTAATGCAAGGTTTTTTTTTAACTTAAGCGATGCCTATGCAAATTAGATATTATATGTATTATAATGCTTAAAATGAATCAGTTAAAATACTCGAGTTGTTGTTACTTAGAAAGAGGTTTAATCTCATCCTTGAACACGAAATGATATATCTTGATGAATAATTAATTATTATGAAGAGTCAAATATGATTGATAATCCGATTTGATTTTGTCAGTAATTTAAAATAAGTTTCTGTTGTGGTTTTTTTTTTTTTTTTTCCCTTTTGAATGTAATAATTAATGATGCAGATAATTATAGAAGTGAAAACAGAAACAAAATTCGAATGAAACAATTTCAAATTAATTATTAAATCTCATAAAAAGTAAAAAAATTCATGTGATACTCATGAAATTCTGTATGTCGTTGGTTGTACTTTCATTTCAGTTGTGTCCTATTCTTGGCATACTTGGTCATTAAAAATATTTTCTCCGCTGAAGAAGAAAATGCTGGCTGGCTTGATTTGATTTCAGGTCAAAAGATTAAACCACAATCTATGCATTAAGGGGAAAAAAACTATGCATCATTGCGACTGATAATCAAAATTTTTTTTCCACTCTTTTCAAGCTCAATTGGCCTTTGATGTTCCACTCTTCTAACTTTTTCTTACACAAATAATATTTTCATTTGGAAAGATGAGCAACTTGATTTCGTCGAACGTATTCTTAGTTGCTTTCCTTCATATCTTCTTGCTAATTCACAGTAAGCCTCTTGTACCGGCTCTGTATGTGTTCGGAGATTCATTGTTTGACAGTGGCAACAACAATCTTCTTCCAACTGTTGCCAAGGCAAATTACCCACCTTACGGCCTGAATTTTGGCGAACACTTGACCGGTACGTTCACTAATGGAAGAACTCTTCCAGACTTTATAGGTATTGAAGATTTTAATAAGTTAAAATCAATTCTTCATAATTAAACTATTATTCATTACCATATGTTTCTAATTTTTATCCTTTTTTTTAATTGAAGCTGAATTCCTTGAGCTGCCATACTCTTTGTAGATACCCATATGTGTCCGAGGTCAGTTAGGGTCGATTTGTTTTAGTTTGTGTATTTATATTATTTGATATTATATTATAGTATAGTATATTAATATATTATATGATATAGCATGTTATTATTATTATTATTATTCCTTTTCCTTGCTTTTTGACCGGTAATCCAGGAAACTGAAATTCAGAAATTCAATGCAGTCAAAAGGCTTTAATTCATAATCAAAGGGATTTTTCAATCAATCCAAGAAATCAGCAATAAACCTAGACATATATTGAGGTTCAAACAGAATCAAATCCCAGGATTCAAGCCTAGATTGATTCTGTCTATTTCCTAAATTTTTTCTAAGGATGCCTATAAATCAAACTAACACTACAAAAGAACACAAGGAATGGGCTGGGGAGACATGGTGGAAAAATTGGAAAATTTTGAGTGTTGCAGTTCTAGGAAACATGTTTTGGGCAGAATAGAAGTTCTAGGATTGTGATTTTTTATTTTGGGTTCGTTTGGAATTTTTTAGTTTAATTCTAGGTTTTTGGGGTATTGTTTAAGTTATTACACGATTTCTGATGAGATTTGGACAAATTTGGGAGAATTTGGGAAATTTCTAAGATTTTCTGAAAAAATCTAGGGCTTTGGGAAAAATATGAATTTTTGGATGAATTTTTCAACAACCGATTGAATTTTTCAGCCAAATTTCGGCCAATATTTCAAAAACCGTTGGGTTTTTCAATTTTCGATTGAATTTTTCAATGACTTTCTCAGAAGCCGATGGGTTTGTCAATTTTCGGTTGAAGTTTTTGACGTGTTCTTGAAGAATTTCTAGAGAGAAGTTAGAGCTTATTGATCTAGAGGAAGAGAGAGCAAGGTGCTTCGCCAAAATGCTAAAAAGTGGCTTATATAACGTCCCAAAATGACAGTGTTTTAGAGCACCTAGATCTATGCTCTGACCCATTGACTTGCACTCTGACCCGCGTGTTAACCAACCCGATCGCAAGATTTTCTTTTTCCATTTTATTTTTATTTTTTGATTTTATTTTATTTTATTTTTTAGCTCATTTTATTTTATTTTTTTGGTTTTATTTTTGAGAAATTTTATTATTTTGTAAAAATTATTTCTTTTTAAAAAATAGTTATATAGAAAAAGATCTTTTCAAATAAGTTTTCAAAAAAAAAAAAGAAGTAGAAAATCTTTTTCAAAAAAAAAAATCCCTACAAAATAAATTCATGAATTTTATCAAACTATTGAGGAATTTTCATTGATTTAATTTTTGAAATGAAATCCACCAAACTATTGGGAAATGCCATGAATCAGTTTAAATAAAAAGACAAATTTGTCCTTCAAACAATTGAAGGGTTGTTTCAAAGTAAATTCTATCAAACTATTGAGAGACTTTACTAAATTTTTTGAAATAACATAAATTAAAAAATTCAACAATTGAGCTTCTTCAAAGTGTGACTTTAGTCTCCATGAATACTCTTGATGTGAGAGAATTATCTTAAATTACTATCAAACTATTGGGACAAATTTAAGATATATTTTCAATATTAAATTATCTGGTAAATCACAAATATGATCAAGGCTTCGATAATCTGAAATCTAATTGGAACCATTTTTTGGATAAGCGCTATAGGAGTGCTATAACCTTCCCTAAGCGTAACTATACTCTCAAACTTAAATTCTGATTTCGTAGATCAAATTCAATTAGGTGGCCAATCACACTTCAATAAAAAAGATTGGTGGCGACGCTTTTAACCCATGTCTAGCGGCAGGTCCACGAATTTATATGTTATGACAATTTGGCTACTTTATTGAGGACATCAAGAGTCAGGCTAGTAAATGATTTCTTATTATCCAAGCCTTGCTTAATAAAGTTAAGATTTTTTTTTATTTATTTCTTTTCATTGCTTATATTTACTTAGTTATTCATTTATTTACTATATATATCTGTCATTCATTTGCATATACATAACATAAAGCTCTCCACTTGTGCTCTATCTTTATGACAGAGTGAACTGCCTATGCCCTTATGAGATTTCATGTCTTCGTATAGGCCTATGAACACTCTCATTCAAATTAGACCTTTTCCGTTGGTAGCCTATGATAGGTGAAGATTGGAATGCCTTACTAGTCTGTGATGGACTATGATGTAAAGAATAATTTGAGAACCTTTTAGAAGTAATCTAAACCACATATAGTTAACTTTAAGAGCCTAACCATAGATAGAGCCATGTCTTTCCCTCCTTTTATAGTTAACCTAAATCTAAGGTCATGTTGTTATTTTACTTGCTTTATAGTCTTTATTTTTTTGAAGTGATTAACCAATTTCCTTGTCTTTTTATTTCTTTCTTATGCATATTCATAAACATACATGCAGCTTGAATATTATGCTTACTAACTTTTTTTTTTATTGTGTATACATGTATTCATGCATCATTGCATTCATTCTCATGCATAATCTGAAAGGTCTATAAACATCATTCTAAATTTGCACCATAATTGTGAGAAATCAAGGCTCAAGGATAGCTCAACACTAGTACTACACTTGAGCTAAAACCAAAAAATGGAGCAAGATAATGCAAGTCATCTTGAAATGATAGAAAAAGCTCAGGACATACTTGAAGAAAAATTAAGCAAAATTTTGAAAGCTCTAGAAAAAGGAAATAAAGTAAAGGCAATAGAGGAAGGTACACCTGAAGTTACTGAATCAACATATCCTTCGGGTTTCAGTCCATATCAGACTCAAACTACCCCTAATTTTTCAACCACAATAGGTAACCATTCCAAATTACAACTACCCGAGAATGACTTATACACCCAGTCATGAGAATGTCTAAAGTTATAATAATCTTATTTTTGTCGAAAAGACAGCTGAACCTATTCAATTGCCTACTTTGGAAGAGACAAAAGAGCTAGAAAAGTTGCAAGCAACTTTGTCTTTGAAAATTTCTAAAACTGATTAGGCCATGAGCATGATTGAGGAAAGATTATAGGCTGTAAAAGGCATTGATTTCTATGGATCCATGGATGTTACCAACTTTTGTTTGGCTCTAAATGTTCTGATTTCTCCAAAATTCAAGGCATCAAAATTTGAAAAGTATGATAGTATCAAGTGCCTTATTACACACATCACAATATACTATCATAAGATTGCAACATATATCAGTAATGAGAAGCTGCTTGTGCATGTGTTTCAAGATAGCTTGACTAGATCTATTGCAAGATGGTATGTCTAGTTTGATAGAACTCGCATCAAGTCGTGAAAGGATTTGACTTGATCCTTCATTAACCAATACTGTCACATCATAGACATGGCTCCTAATCGTTTTTCATTACAAGAAATATGTCCAAAGATGATGAGATGTCGCTACCCAAGTATAGCCTCTCTTAACAGAGAAAGAAATGATAGTGCTCTTTGTAAGCACTTTTAAGTCACCATACTTGAGATTTCATGCCCTTGTGAAATTTCATATCTTCGCATGGGCTTACGAAACACTTTCACTCAAATTAAACCCTTTTTTGCTGGTAGCCTATGATGGGTGAGGATTGAGATGTCTTACTAGTCTGTGATAGGCTATGATGTAAGGAACACTTTGAGAACCTTTTAGAGGTCATCCAAATCACATAGTGTTAACTTTAAGAGCCTAACCATAGATAAAGCCATGTCCTTCCCCCCTTTATAGTTAACCCAAATCTAGGGTTATGTTGTAATTTTCTTGCTTTATAGTCTTTATTTTTTTGAGGTGATTAACCAATTTCCTTGTCTTTTTATTTCTTTCTTATGCATATTCATAAACATATATGCAGCTTGAATGTTATGCTTACTAACTTTTTTTTTATTGTGTATGCATTCATGCATCACACATTCATTCTGATGCATAATTTGAAAGGTCCATAAACATTATTCTAAATTTACACCATAATTGTGAGAAATCAAGGTTCAAGGATAGCTTAACACCAATACTAAGTAGGGCTAGAGCTAGGAAAATAGAGCAAGATAATGTAAGTTGTCTCAAAAGGATAGAAAAGGCCCAGGAGATACTTGAAGAAAAATTGAACAAAATTCTGGAAGCACTGGAAAAGAAAAATAGAGGAACAGTAATAAAAAAAGATACCTCACTTAAAGCTACTAAATTAACATATTTTTCGGGTTTCGATCCACATCAAACTCAAATTGACCCAATTTTTCAAGCACAACAGGCAACCATTCCAAATTATAACTACTCGAAAACGACTTATACACTTAGTCATAAAAATGTCTAGAGTTATAATAATCTTGTTTTCGTCAAAAAGATAGTTGAACCCATTCAACTCCTAACTTTAAATGAGACAAAAGAGCAAGAAAAGCTACAGGCAACTTCGTCTTTAGAAAATTAAAACTGATCAGGCCATGAGCAAGATTAAGGAAAAATTAAGAATTATAAAAGGCATTGATTTCTATGGATCCATGGATACTACCAACCTTTGTCTAGTTTTAGATGTTATGATTCCTCCAAAATTTAAGGCATCAAAATTTGAGAAGTATGACAGTATCAAGTTTCCTATTACACACATCACAATATACTATCATAAAATGGTAGTACATACTAACAATGAGAAACTGCTCATGTATGTTTTCAAAACAGCTTGACTAGATCTGCTGTAAAATAGTATATTCAGTTGGATAAGACTCGCATCAAGTCATGAAAGAATTTGACTAATCCTTCATTAACCAATATTATCACATCATAGACATGGCTTTTAATCACCTTTCATTACAAGAAATGGAGAAGAAAGCTTCTGATTCTTTCAAGAAGTATGCCCAAAGATGGCAAGATATCGCTACCCAGGTATAGACTCCCTTAACAGAGAAGGAAACAATAATGCTATTTATAAGTACTTTAAAGTCACCATATTACTAGAAGATGATAGGGAACGTAACTAAGAATTTTATCGATATAGTGATTTTAAGGGAGATCATTGAAAATGCAATTAAGAGTGACAAACTGAAAGAAGAAGAATCATTTGCCACTAAAAGAATGCCCAAGAAAAAGAAAAGTGAGACTCAATCTATGAGTTTTGACAAATAACAATTTAGAAACTATCTATTATAATGTCTAGATCCGGGGATCTATCGCTAGATATTAATTTCAGGAGTCATCACTAATCTTTTTTGTTTAGGTGCGATTAGCCACCTAAGGAATCTATCCTTTCAAGGAACACCCAAGCTTGACTAATGGTCCCTAAAAGAATAGGTTCGGGTCTATTAACCAGAACAGGGTTCAAGAGTACGATTACATGTGAGAAAGGTTATAGCACCCTCACAACACCCATCGAAGGATGGTACCGGTTTGATTTCGTGTTATCCATTAAGCCTAAAAAATTTACCTAATAATTAATTATTGGAAATTATTCTTAATTGACTCCAATACTTTTGGCAAAGAATTAAGAAAATTCTCTCACCTCAAGAGTATACAAGAAAACTACTGTTTCACTTGTAGAGGCTCCATTGTCAGGTTATTTAACATAAAAAATTTCAAGAAAGAAAAAGAAAAGAAATAAAAATTCAACTTTAGATATAAATCCTTTTCTTTTAAAAAAAAAACTCATTGCTTTTATACAAGGACAATTGATACTTTCAACTTTTCCTTAAAACGTTTTTCTTGACAAAATTTTTTAAAAAATAAAAATTGATACTTCTAACTTTTTCCTAAAATGCATTTTTTTAAAATTTTATTTTAGAAATTTTATTTTAAGGAAAATTAATACTTTTAACTTTTCCTCAAAATATTTTTTTTCCAAATTTTATTTTAAGGAAAATTGATACTTTTAACTTTTCCTCAAAATACTTTTTTCTTGAAATTTTATTTTAAAGAAAAATTGATACTTTCACATTTTCTTCAAAAATATTTTTTAGAAATTTTATTTTCAAGGATTAATACTTTTCAATTTTTCCCTGAAAATAAATTTGTTAAAACTTTTTTATTTTTAAGAAAAATTGATACTTTCAACTTTCCCCTAAAAATACTTTCAACAGCTCAAAAACGTAGCTCGGGAGTGTGCGACGCGGCTTGGCTCAACTATAGGGATCGGTTGGCACTCGAGTCAAACGTGGGTCAAAAGTGGGTTACGCTATGGGTCGGGTCGAACCTTAGCAAAACGCGCGGATCTTGGGTCTTTTTTAAACCCAAAACGATGTCGTTTTCAATGGGTATAAAAGGCAAAAGCTTTCAATTTTCTTCAGATGCTTTCTTTCCCTCTCTCTCTCTTCCCTTATTTTCTCTTCCTTCTCTCTAGCAAAATCCAGTTTTTAGTTGAAAAATTAACCAAAAACTGGAAAAATAGCCAAAAACTGGAAAAACTGATCGGAATCTGGGTTTTTCATCGAAAAGTCACCAGAAAACTTAAATTTTGCTAGAAAATTTTATCGGATTCTGAAAAATTTTCAAAAATTTTTCAAAAAAAACTCTAAAAAATTTAAAAAATTTTTTTAAAAAAATTCTAAACTACCTCTAAATACTTTTTGCCTTTGTTTCACCTCTCTTTCCTATTTTTTTTCCCGTTTTTGGGTTTTATTTCAACATCTATTTATAGGGATTGATCAGAAGAGTTTTTGATCAATTTCAATTCCATCTGGGATTAGGATTCAAACTTTGAATCCAATCCCAACTTTGTCAACCCCTAAATTCATGCCCAAATTCACTTTCACCACCTTTTTTTTATTTTTTTTAATTAATTTAATCATTATCTCCTAAATAATCAAGAAAAGATAAAATCAATAAAAAATTAAAAATATAAATAATATAAATAATATAAATAATAATATAATAGTAAATAATAAAATAAATAATAAACAAAAAAATAATAAAATAATAATAAAAATAAAATAGAAACAAAATAAAATAAAATTAAAATTAAATAAATAAATAAAGGGGCTCATCTTGCCTATTTGGATCAGGTTCAATTGATCCGAGCCTGGACCAAATTGGGTATCTACACTACCTTCAGTCAATCTATCCTACATATCGTTCTCTTACAAGTCATGTTTTCGCTGCACTCTACCAGTCAACTCCACGACTTTCTTATCCATCCTTTCTTAGGCCTTTCATTCGTCCTATTACCCCAACAGTGGTGCATAAGGATCACAGAATAGGAAAAAGATTACATTTGTCCCTATCCCCATGAGCTATACTAAACTATACTAAGACTTTATAAGAACCACTTGATTGCTCCCATTTTTACAAAACAACTCAAACTTTCCTATCCTAAATGGTATGACTCCACTGCTCACTATGACTACCATTTTAGGGTGGCAGACCATTCCACCAAAAATTGTATCCCTTTGAAATGTATGGGGTAAAGTTTGATCAAATAAGGATTGATAAACTTCAATACTAGTGGAAATACGGCATCCAATGTCAGTGATAACCCATCGCCCAATCATCTAGGGGCATAATCTTGGGAGGTTGATTGGAACTACTTATCATCTTTGACTTCTTAATAATGTAGGCTTTTTTATGTACTTGGATTTCATCTTATTTTTTATCATTTTAACAAAAGTGACATGTTTGATGCATTTTCATGATATTTCTCTTTTGTGTGAATACCCAATATTTATTTTTACCTTCTTATACCTTTTCTCATATCCATTCTTTAAATCCAAATAATGAATCTTCAGACAGTCATGATAATACTTTAGGATTCGATTTTGAAAACTTTATTCCTGATGATCCATTTGGTAAATTGAGAATATTGATTCATTGGGACTATTGAATAAAAAAAGATAAATCTAGTGAAGAGTTTCAAAAGTGATGCAACACATGATCTTTGTATCTGTTCATTCACAAACCTACTCTTAGTCAATAAATATTCTTCATTGAGAGTATTCATATTCAAAATGATAAATGACCAACTTTCTTTTATCCTTTCAAAATAAAAATAAAATTATCCTTTGCTACCCCATTTGAGTTTGTTGAAAAATTTTTTTGAAAAATCCTAACCAAGGATCACCCTTACACTAGGGGCAAAGTCGAAAAGTCTACTTACCATTAGTAGTTTCAGGGGCAAAGCCCTTTTGTTGAAAAAAGAAGAAAAATAAAATTGATGGGACAAAATGCCAATATGCTTCACCAAAAAGAAAAAAACAACAACAAAAGCAAAAGCAAAAACAAAAAAAATGAAAAAAATGAAAGAAATTGCTGAAGCAAAATGCCAATGTGCTCTACAAAAAAACAAAAAAAGAAAAAGAGAAATTGATGGGGCAAAATGCTAATGCTCTCCACATGAAGAAATGATCATTGGTTTGATTACCTTTCAAATACAATTTGGGCCTATTTTATCATTTTCTTTGATACTTTTTACCCTAGCCTATGTTTTGTCCCTTTAAAGTCCATTTTGATCGAACATGAATACTTGATTTGAAGAATCATGAATTAACTTAGGGTAGGTTTGTCATTGGATTGTGTGAAGCTTTGATCAAAATGTCATTAATGAATAAAAGGGGAAAAAAATTAAAAAAATAAGAAAAAAATGTGTAAAAAAAAAAAAAGCAAAAAGCAAAAAAAAAAAAGAAAGGCAAAAAAAAAAAAGAGGCAAAGGAGGAAAAAGAAAGACTTAAATTAAAAATTCAAAAGGGCGATTTAAGTAAAGATGAAAACTTGAAAAAATAACTTCATGTGAAGGTCCTTAGATTGAGGATGATGATTCATTTAAAGATTGAAGGTATTAATGGAATGTGTTTTTAATGGATGATCCTGAATTTGAGTTCAAAATTGTCTAAACAATCATTATTTTGGATGTTAATGTCCTATTCGAATAAATCATAGCATTTTGCCTTTGTTCACCCTTGAGTTATTTTTAACCCTACCTTTTATTCTTTCAGTAATAAAAACATATTTTTCTTATCTTTCATTTAATGAACATCCCTTGAATGAAGCAAAGAAATGTATCATGTTTGTCATTGATTTGAATGATGGCAAATAAATGAATGATACTTTTCATAAAGAGTTTTCATTTTTTGAAAGAAGTCTAAGATGAGATAAATGAAAGAAGCATGAGAAAATAAGGTAGCTTAATGATGAATTTAGTGATAGATTGGTTGACATGACTTGTGAATTATGATCAGATGAAAAGAAATACATGAAAAAACTAATAAAATTTGCTTTGAGACTAGTGGCAACTTGAAAACTTTGTTACCATAATTGATCTCATATCATGATTTAGTAACACCTGCATTACACACACTGTGTTTACATTTGCATCCTAGATAGGATGTACATCATTGTAATATCACTTATCACTCATTTGGTTTCAGCTTAGGCCAGATCATTTTCCTAACTCACGGTTTCATCTCGGTTAGCCATCTTCGACCTTAACTCAATCCTGGTTGCTTTATCTTATCGAATCATGGTTTCGTCTTGGTCATTGGATTTTGATTTCATCCAAATCATTTTCTTGACTTGTAGTTCTGTCTCGATCAGTCATCTTCAATCTCGACTCAGTCCTGGTCGTTTTATCTTTAGACTCACAATTTCATCTCGGTCATTCGATCTCAGCTCAGGTTAGATCATTTTTTTTGACTCGCAATTTCATTTCGGTTAGCCATATTTGACCTTGACTCGATCCTGGTCACTTTATCTTTAAACTCATAGTTTCATCTTGGCTATTCGATCTCGACTCAAGCCAGATCATTTTCTTGACTTGCGGATCCATCCCAACTAGCCATTTTTTACCTCGACTCAGTCCTGATCATTTTATCTTTAAACTCGTAGTTTCGTCCTAGTCATTCGATCTTGGATTAGACCATATCATTTTCTTAACTTGTGATTTAGTCTTAGTCAGCCATCTTAAACCTTGAATCAATCCTGATTGTTTTATCTTTTTGACTCATGGTTTTATCCTGGTCATTCGATCTCAGTTTCATCCAAATCATTTCGTGATTCGTGGTTTTGTCTTAGCCAATCATCTTTAACCTCAACTTGATCCTAGTCGCTTTAGCTTTAGACTCGTGATTTTATCCCGATCATTCGATCTCAGCTCAATCCAAATCATTTCCTGACTTGCGATTTAGTCTTGGTCATTTTTTCTTATTGAGTTGACTCTTGGAATAGTGGGTGGCTAGGTCTCTGCATCATCCCTGTATAATAGAAATATGTAAAGAGGGGCAACTGTAGACAGCCATCTATGTTTGGAGTTAGCTGGGGTCGATTTGTTTTAGTTTGTGTATTTATATTATATGATATTATATTATAGCATAGTATATTACTATAGTATAGTATATTAATATATTATATGATATAGTATATTGTATTATTATTACCATTATTATTTTTTATATTATTATCATTATTATTATACTTTACTACTACTACTACTACTACTATTTTTTTATTATTATTTTTATTTTTCCTTTTCCTTTCTCTTTGATCGGTAATCCAGGAAATTGAAATTTAGAAATTCAATGCAGTCAAAAGGCTTTAATTCATAATCAAAGGGATTTTTCAATCAATCCAAGAAATTAGCAATGAACATAGACATATATTAAGGTTTAGGCAGAATCAAATCCCAAGATTCAAGCCTAAATTGATTCTGTCTATTTCCTAACTTTGTTCTAAGAATGCCTAGAAAATTGGACTAACACTACAGAAAAACCCAAGGAATGGGCTGAGGAGACATGGTGGAAAATTTGGAAATTTTTAATTGTTATAGCTCTAGGAAATAGGTTTTGGATAGAATAAAAGTTTTGGGATTTTGATTTTTTATTTTGGGTTCATTTAGAAGTTTTTGAGTTTAAATCTAGGTTTCTAGGGTGTGGTTTAAGTTGTTAGAGGATTTTTGAAGAGATTTGGACAACTCTGGGTGACTTATATAGCGTCCTAAAATGGCAGCATTTTGCCACACCCAAATCCATGCTCTGACCCGTTGACCTGCGCACCGACCTATGCGTTAACCCAACCTGATCACAAGGTTTTTTTTTTCATTTTATTTTTATTTTTTCATTTTATTTTATTTTAGCTCATTTAATTTTTAGGTTTTTTATTTTTTATTATTTTTTTGGTTTTATTTTTAAGAAATATTATTATTTTGTAAAAATTTTTTTGTTTAAAAAAAAGAAAAAACAATTATATAAAGAAAAGACATTTTCAAATAAGTCCAAAAAAAATCTTTTCAAATAAGTTTTTAGAAAAAAAAAAGAAGAAAATCTTCTTCAAATAAAAAATCTTTGCAAAATAAATTCATGAATTCTACCAAACTATTAGAGAATTTTTATGGATTTAATTTCTGAAATGGAATCCTCGAAACTATTGGAAAATTCCATGAATCAGTTTTAAAAAAATAAATAAATAAAAGATAATTTTATTCTTTAAACTATTGGAGGGTTGTTTTAAAGTAAGTCTTACCAAACTCTTGAAATACTCTACTAATTTTTTTGAAACAACATAAATTAACAAATATGATGACGAAGCCTCTTTAAAGTGAGACCCTAATCTTCATGAATATTTCTGAGATGAGAGAATTATCTTAAATTACTACCAAACTATTAGGACAATTTTAAGATATATTTTCAATATTAAATTATCTGGTAAATCACAAATATGATCAAGGCTTGGATAATCTAAAATCTAACTGGTACCATCCTTTAGATAGGCACTATGAGGGTACTATAACCTTTTCCAAGCATACCTATACTCTCAAACTTAAATTCTGGTTTTGCAGATCAGATTCAATTAGGTGACCAATCACACCTAAACAAAAAAGATTGGTGGCAACTCCTCTAACTCATGTCTAGCGGTAGGTCCACAGATCTATATGTTATGACACTCTTCACCATACCTGAGTATACAGGAATCAGTAAAGCTAACAGATAGGAATTATGCATCTTCAACTTGTGGAATTCTCCTTAAGACTGGAAGTTCATTTGTAAGTGCTTCAATTTACTATACTCTTTTCATAGCATTGAAAATTGGCAACTGACCCACTAGTTAATTATCATTTTTTACAGTAATTCATATTGCACTATTATAATAAAAATGTATATATAATTTCATATTTCTAACCTCCAATTAAAATGATTATTTTAATTAGAAAAAAAAATCTTTCTATTATAGGGTGAGTGCTTGAGTTTGGGTGATCAAATTGATTTGTTTAAATGAACAATTGAGTCGAAAATGCCTACCACTTTAAAAGCTCTAAGGAGCTTTCTAACTACTTGTTAAAGTCTATATTTATATTGACAATAGGCAGTAATGATTACATTCAAAACTATTTAGAACCACCATTATTGAGCAGAAGCCAAGATTATGGTTCTCAAACATTTGTTCAGCTTCTCATAGATGCTCTCTCCAAGCATTTTGAGGTTTTCCACAAATCCTTTTTCAATTATATCATCTTTTAAAAAAACTTATTAATGGGAGTATATCACCTACAATAATTATTATAGTATAATTAACTAATCATAATTTATTATTAAGTAGGATCTATCAAAAAATTATGTAAAGCACATACTTTTAAATGGTGAATTCCTACATAATTATTGATTGTAATTGATTAATTGTAGTATTATACTAAAAAGAATTTTAGGTGAAATACTTCCCAAATTAAGGAGATCGCAACTTAAGAATATGAGATGGAGTTGCAGATATTGAGATTTAAATTTTAAACTTACTAAATATCATCTTTAATGATGACTGCATGAACTAATTAAGCTAAGATCTAGATTACTTTTTTATTTTTTATGCATGTTTCATCAATAACTCTTGTTTTTTTTTCCCCATATTATTGCAATTGCAGAGACTATATAGATTAGGAGCTAGGAAGATAATAATGCTCGAAATCACCCCCATTGGATGCATCCCACATTACATAAGGAAATATGAACTCAAAAGGAAAATGTCATGAAGAAACAAACCAAATTGTCTCATATTTTAATAACATTCCCAAACTTAATATTAAATAACCTAAAATAAAAAACATAAATCAAACTTAAATATAATAGAAAAATAAACCAAAAATTTAAAAATTTTGAAACTCAGCATCAACTAACCCAAAATAAAAAATATATATCAAACTCAAATATAATAGAAAAATAAGCCAAAAAAAAAAAACCATTCTTTCACCAAGACCCAAATCCTTCATAATATTCCCCTAGACACACACAAATCATAAAATCACAGACATAAAAAAAAAAAAAATCACATCCCCTAAGAAAGGAATAAGCAGCGATAGAAAAATACCAAAAAAAAAATTTCAATTTGAGTTTGTTTTGGGGCTTGATCTTAAGAGAATGATGAATGTTAGGACTAGATAAAAGAACATCATTGGACTTGGTGGCCGGTGAAGCGACGAAAAGAAGCATTTAAAGGGTTGAAAACTATGACCTTTAGGTTCAGATCTAGGATTCTAAGACGAGTTTTAGCAAAAACTAAGACTAAAAACGGACAGAGGAAAGAAAAAAGGGTTGGGGGACAAGTTTTTCAACTAAAAACATTCTTTTGATTAGAGAAAAATGAAAAAAAAATTGAAAAAAAAAAGCACCACTAGAAAAAAGTGAAAGAAAGAAGACAATAAAAAAAAAATCTAGGGTATTGATTTTAAATAATGTAGTTTATTTTATAGAAGAAAAGAAAAAAAATAGATTTTTTGGCAATTAAAAATAATTTGGCCCAAAGTTCAAAAATAGACTCGAAACAAGGGATTTCAAACCCAACACAACTCACTCTAAAGTATAAAGGTTTTTATTTATTTTTAATTATTAAATAAAAATCAAAACCTTAAGAAAATATACTGATAATAAAGAAAGAAATGTAAAGATACACTACAAAATAAAAATGTCTAAAAATCAAATTGAAAATTTTTATAATTGTTTTTTTTTTACTTTTTACTTAAAGATATTAAAAAAATAAAAAATGAAAAAAAAAGCCTAATTGGGTGTAACAATTTTCAAATTCTATTAGAATTTATTTTCTTAATTTAAAGTTTTAACTTAATTTCTATAGATATTTTCTAAAAATATTATGATTTCAAATAATTTAAAAGATTGAAACAATATAAATATGTGTCAATTATGATTTTTTTTGTGTGTGGATATTAGTATTCAAATCTTTGAATAAAAGATATATGTATATTTTAGTTTATATATTTTTTAAAAAATAAAATAGTATCACCCTAATACTTTTCATAAAAAAAATTACAAAAAAAGGAATGAAAAAAGGAAAATAGAACAAAACAATAATTGAGTTTTTTTCATTTTCTCTATTATAATCTTTCCTATAATTACCATTCATGAAAAAAATTATAAAACTAAAAAAATAAAAATATCAATAATTAATAATTACCAATAAATTAATCATAACCAATAATAAAAAATAATAATTATAATAATAAAAAAAATAATTAAATTTACCATCGAGTGGGGATAAATCCCAATTAATTGTCAAGAAAAGAAAAGTTGAAATCGTAAAAATTTTTATGTAATATTTATAAAAAAAAGATTAAAATCTTAAAAATATATAATAGTAATAATAAATAAAAATATAAAAATAAATAAAAATGATAATATAAATTGTTTCATTAAAAATTATAATTTTTATACTATTTATATTTTTCTTTGTTTTTACCAAAAATTTATTATATAAAATAAATTAGAAAGATGATGCAATTAATAAAAGAATTTTGAAAAAATATAATGCTCTTAATAAAATACTAAAAGTCAATAACAAAAACAATAATCATAACATATTAAATATTAGATTTAATTTTTTTTCAACGATCCTGAATTTTGTAGTATTTTTAGCATTAGGGAGCTCATACAAATTTGAAGTTACGTTTAAGTGTTAGAAAATTAATAAGTTTAGAACTACCTACTTTAATAATAATAATCTGAATTTCCAAAAATAAGTGATCATACTTGTTTTAGGAATTTCCAGTAATCTCCTTGTTGAACAATTTATTGATCATTTTCAGAAACATTCATTACAACTGTCCATAAATATTTCATTTTCAACTAAGTAGTAAATGATCGTTTTTTATACTTTCACTGCCATAAAGAAAATTTTCCAAAGTCCTAAGTCCATGGAAACTTCACTTTGAACCCAAAATTTTTTTAAAAAATCCAAGTTAGCTAGTATTATAAACTAATTTCCGAGTTTAGTATTATCTCAATATGGTTGCCGACTTCTGGTTAAGCTGTCAATTTCTTTTCCTTGTGCAGCTTACCAGAAATTAAAAGCGCCAGCATATTTATGTTGACAGTAATTAATTTTAGCTTAATTATTATTAAAATTAATAATTCTTAATTTAGTAAAGAATTCAGAATCAGAAGGATTTTTTTTTGTTTTGTTTTTATTGAATTGGGTTTCTTGAAATTATTTTGGAACAGCCTCATCTATCTATTTTTCCCTTAATTAGTATGCATGCAAATTATTAGTTGGCTTAATCATAAGATAGTGGACCCATATTTGAATTTATCTATTAATTATGTCATGTCAACAAATACAAAAATTTGAAACTAAATTGATGAAGCAAATTGAATGAACTCTTTCTAAATTGGATGAACCTTTGACAAACTTTAATTAGTTGTAGTTAGAATTGGGCTGTGATTTTCTGCTTTTGCATGCTGAGTTCTCCCCACTCAAACCAAGCCCAATATACATCAAATGGGGTTGAATAGACCTGAATTGGGCTTCAGTTCCTGGTTAAAAGAGTTTACTATTCGGCTTTGTTTTTTTCCTTTGAATTTATTATCCGCCCCTTCATTTGCAAGGAAAATGTTAAGAGGCTTGTAATTGATTACCAATTTTAATTTTTCACAAACTTGGCTTAACGTCGAACTGGGGGCTTGACTTTTATGAAGATATGTCTTTCACTATAATAACTTACTATTAATATGATCTTGAAGTGGTATGACTTTTCTTTGGCTGAAGGAAAGGGATCAATGATCTGTTTAACAGATTAATAAGATTTTTTGATGCAGAGGATCCATAATAATATGGCAACTCCAAAGAAGCAAAAGAAGAAAAAGTCTTCCCAGCAAAAGCTCAAAGAAAGATATGAAAATGGAGACCCTGAAGTTGATCTCCTTGGTGAACCCTCAGGAAAGTTTGACTACTATGTCATCTATCCTAAGAAAGGCAACCCACACCCTCAAATCTACTAAATCAACCCACACAAAAACTAGATTCCACCCAAAATTCCACCCAACCTTTACCCACACCTTTACCACAAATCTCCATGATGCAACCAACTTACCCCAGCTCAAATTTCCCTCATTTTGAAGAATTTCATAAAAACCAATACAAACACATTCCAAAAATCCCCACTCCCACTGACAAAGATGAATATGGAAATAAAAAAAGCGTTTCTCGTGATGAAGCAGTTTTAAACTGGCAGACTGAAAATTCTCTCCAGCAGAATTCATACCTGCACAGAATTGAACATAAGTTGGACCAAGTCAGTCAACACTTTGATCAGAGCCTTGTCAATCACCAAAATATTATTCTTGAAATTCAATCAAAGATAATCACACTTGATCAAGAACTCAGATACATGGCTTATACACAGCGACAGGTAGTACGGCCAAGGCTCTGGCAACTGACACGGCTTCAGTTTCGGGCTCTTCGGGTGGTAGAGTCAACTGAAGCCGCGTCAGTTGCCAGAGCCTTGACCGTACTACCTGTCGCTGTGTATAAAAATGGTATCAGAGCTTGCAGCTTGCCAAGATAGCGACAAAAAAGTCATGTTTCTAAAGTTTTGATTATTGAAATTGGAAAAGGAAAAGCCAAAAGAGAGTCTTATTTTCATGGATCTATCCACTCTTAGCAATTCTAGTTCTCAACCTTCTTCCTCCAGATCTTCTTTTAGTTTGTCATCTCCTCCATCTCCTGTACTTAAAAAGTCCTCCTCTTCTAAGCTTAAGTTCTAATCTGAAGTAGATTACATTCCAGAAAAAAAGAAAACCCAACAAACAGTTCTACCTTTTGTAAATCCTTATACAGCTTTCTCAAACTCCTCCCTTTCTCTTACTAGATCTTTAAAAACTTTTTTAAAACCCAAATATCCAGCTCCAAAAGAGTATGTTCAAGCCACAAACTTTGATCAATGTATTCTTCCAGCAGGACCTCAAAAGCACTTTGTTACTCTTCAGATCCCAAAAGAATTTCCTCACCAGTGGTTAGAACAAGGATACATCACATTCACTTTAGTGCTATCAGAATCGCCTTAACCTTCCATGGTAGAAATGGAATTCTTGTCTGTACCATAATTGCCTTATTGGACACTAGATTTAAAGATTACAAGCATGTAGTCTTTGGAATCGTCGAGACGACACTCAATGCATGAATTGTCTTCTTCACAGTCTTCTCAAATTATAATATGTCTCTTCATTATCCAACCTTGTTAGATGCTTTAAAAGTTCAAGTCCGGATTGTAGGCACAGAAATGAAAGGCCTCCAAGCAACCCTTCACTATCAGATGGCATATAGAGTTCAAGATCATGCCATTAACTTGCCTCTTTCACACTCCAGTGATGCCGCTTTTGTTAAAATGGAAACAGCAGATAGAACTCCTAAACATGTTCATATTCCAAAGTAGATTTCCAATGAAGAACTTGCCACCCTTCTCCCAAAGACGTGGACGATAAGTTATCAAAAGATTTGGAAACAAGATGAACCAATTGAACACTTTGATCCAACCTACAAGACAAATCATGATGGTATTGTCACAATTGAATTTGATCACAGTAAAGGAAAGGATGTTCCTCCTCCAACAATCTTTCCAACATAATTTATGATGCAACGATATCATGCTGATCTCCTTGATGTTCCAGTCACACACTTTCAGTCCGATGGAAATCTCATATATGCATATAGATCTCCAGAAAGACATTGCTATTGGGACATAAACTGTCAATGCAAAGAATGCCAGCTAGATGCAAATAAAAGCTTCCTGGATGATGATGATGATATTCCAAAGAAGCAAAAGAAGAAAAAGTCTTCCCAGCAAAAGCTCAAAGAAAGATATGAAAATGGAGACCCTGAAGTTGATCTTCTTGGTGAACCCTCAGGAAAGTTTGACTATTATGTCATCTATCCTAAGAAAGGTAACCCACACCCTCAAACCTACTCAAATCAACCCACACAAAAACCAGATTCCACCCAAAATTCCACCTAACCTTTACCCACACCTTTACCATAAATCTCTATGATGCAACCAACTTACCCAAGCTCAAATTTCCCTCATTTTGAAGAATTTCATAAAGACCAATACAAACACATTCCAAAAATCCCCACTCCCACTGACAGAAATGAATATGGAAACCAAAAAAGTGTTTCTCCTGCTGAAGCAGTTTTAAACTGGCAGACTGAAAATTCTCTCCAGCAGAATTCATACCTGCACAGAATCGAACATAAGTTGGACCAAGTCAGTCAACACTTTGATCAGAGCCTTATCAATCTCCAAAATATTATTCTTGAAATTCAGTCAAGGATAATCACACTTGATCAAGAACTCAGATACATGGCTGAAACTAACACTGGATTCACTTATGCTTTCACTGAACGAGAGAAAGAAATGAAGAGACTAAAGATTCAACTTGTAGACCTTCAAAATCAGTTTCGTCAAAAACAACAACAACAACAAGCAGCTTCTAGTTACAACATCTTCACACCATATCACACTGGTATGCATGATACTCCTTACCAAGCCTATACTCCTCTTTTATTTCAACCATACAATCCTCCAACCTCACCTCCAAAACCTTTTTTCACACCTTTTCAGTACAAACCTCCCCCAACATCTATCCCAACATCCTCACAACCAACACAATACTTTACTCCTATCTCAGATCAACCAAACCAACCCCCTCTTAGTACAACTGAAAAATGGATTCACAGATTTTGAGAAAAACAACCAGTTGATCCAAAACCCAAACGAGTAGCAGAACAACTACTTTCTCAAACTTCAAAACCTAAACCAAGCTCCAGCTCCACACCTCAAAACCTTACACCACAACCAACCCAAAAACCTGTACAACTTATGATTTCTCTTACACAAACCCTTCCAAAAATACTTCACCAGATGGCACAAGACAACCTTCCTCAGTTCTCCCTTAAAGATATTTTTCCCTCTACCTTTGAGACTGAATCTCACATGGATACTATCAAATCAGATGAATCAGTTGAAACAGATGATACTGATGACTCAGATGAAATGATGCTCCCTCAGATTTTCATGACAGAACCAATAATTGAAGTTCCAGATGATACTCCAGAAGTTCATAACCCTGATGCAATGGATGCTGAACAACACCCTTCTCCACAACAATCACATGCTCCTCCTTCAACATCAAAATTCTCAGTTTTTACCATTGATGATGTTCCTCCTTCAAAATGGCCCTCAAGATTTCAAGAATTCTTAGCATGGGGACTCGTTGAATTAAACTCTCATCCTAATGTTACGATGAACATAGTTTTGATCAGATTTGTTTTCAGACTAGTTGGAACTCTAAAAAATTTTTGGGACAATATTGGTGAATACAGACAACTCCAGTTTCTTCAATGCCCAACAATCACAGACGCTGTCTCTTAATTTGCAGCAATCTTTTGTGGACAAGAAACTCATAGATTGGAAAAAATCAGAGAGCAATTTTTTAGACTCAAATGCTGTTCTTTCCATCCAAAAGACCTTGATAGACACTATCAACAATTCTCTTAGTATTTCTACATACTTGGTGGATTCGATGATGTCAACTTAAAGCAAGCATTTCTTAATTCTGTTCCAGAAGAACTTGCCCAGCAAACAAGGACCTAGTTGAACCTCAGATCCTTTGATGTTAAATCTATTACCCTTGAAGACATCTACAATGTGATGCTGAAAACCCTTGATAAGATTTACAAAGAGCACAAATACATCAAAACCTTGGTGCACAACTCCAAAAAGCTAGAAAAGCCCTGTTCTTACTATTCCTCAGGACTTCAAATCAAATGTTCTTCCAAAGATCCCACATGTTTTTGCAGCAACAAGAAAAATGAGCATTTTAGAAGATTCAGACCTTTCAGACCTCTAATAATCTCCAGACCCAGACACAAAAAGTTCTTCAGATATGCTGATAAACCCAAAAGATTTCAAAGATTCAAATTTGCAAGAAAGAAAAAAGATCCAAAGATCAAAAGCTCAAAATGTTTTCTCTGTGGAAAACCAGGACATTTTTCAAAAAATTACCTAAAGTCAAACAAAAAGTCAGCCAAGATGATCCAAGATATTGCTACTATCTCAGGTATCAATCTCTCAGATGATGATCTTGAATCAATTTTCTCCCTTGATGATGAGCAGAATGAAAGATCCATGTTTATGATTAAGTAGTTTAATGATGATGAGTATGCAGATTCAGACTACTCAGATACTCAGATGATTTCACAGATGATCAATGTTATGAGTATATGTCAGTTCAAGAACTCCAAAAAATTCAAACCCTTCAACCTCTAAAATTACCCTTAGCTCCAGTACAGATCTTCCCTCACAAACATTCCCCTCTTATACCAGTCACAGCTTTCTTTGATACTAGTGCAGCCCAAACCATAGCAAACCCCCTTATCTTACCCAAACACTTTTGGACCAAACAGAAAACCTTCTTCAAAACTACTGATGAAAATGTATTTTCTACAGACTTTGTCAGCAACCCTGTTACCCTTCAAATCTTTTTAGGATGTCAAATAACTCAAAAGATTTTAAGATCTCCACTTCCCCAAAAAGGCCTTGTTATTGGTTTTGATATCATTACCAGTATACCAGGTTTAAAGCTTAGTGGAAACGGTATCAAGTTTGAAAGTTATTTTAGACCTTGGAAAAACCTTTCCAACCTCTTCACCTTAACCATTCAACCAGATGTTTTTCAAGATTTCAAACACAAGTTCATTCACTTTTTGTGTGCAGAAACTCACTCAGATTTCCTTCAGAAATGTGATCACCCACTTTGGCAAAACCCTGAATTTTTCATTTCTCTTCCCTTAAAAAAAGATAAAAATGCCAATCCTATAAAAGCTAGTCATTCAGGCATGAACCCATATCATTTCAAGCAAGCAATCCAAGAATGCTCCCTTCTCCAGGCTCAAGGATTAATTGAACCAACCTCCTCTCCATGGGCATGTGAAGTGTTTTATGTCAACAAACGTTCAGAACAAGTTCATGGAAAATTAAGATTGGTAATCAATTACAAGCCTCTTAACATTTTCCTTGTAGATGATAAGTTCCTTCTTCCAGACAGAAAAACTTTGTTCACAAATTTAGCAAATGCAAAAGTCTTCTCAAAGCAAGATTTTGACAACTCGGTATACATCTACAGGACAGATACAAAACAGCATTTTGCATTCCTCAACATCATTTCCAATGGATCGTAATGCCTTTTGGATTAAAAATTGCTCCTTCACTGTTCCGAAAAGCCATGACCAAGTTATTTGCTCTAATTCTTGATAATGCCTTGATTTACATTGATGACATATTACAGTTCTCTCCTGATGACACCTCTCATGCACAGTTATTGGATAAGTTCCAGCGCATTGTTCAACAATATGGGATAATGCTTTCAGAGAAAAAGATGATCATTGGTGCTACAGAAATTAATTTCCTAAGCATGCATCTTAAAGATGGTCAGTACATTGCTCAACCTCATATTGCTCAGTCACTTGCAAATTTTCTTGATGCAAATCTCTCAAAGAAGTAGATCCAGCAATTTTTCGGCATAGTCAATTACATGAATGAATTTTTCCCAGATATTGCCCAGCTTACACATCCACTCAGACAGATGCTAAAAAAAGAACCACCCACGTGGTCTCAGATCCAGACAAATGCAGTACAAGCTTTAAAGATAAAAGCAAGGTCACTTTCCACTTTAAAGATTCCATCAGATGGCAAAAGAATATTACAGACCGATGCTAATGAATAATTCTGGTCAGCAATTCTTTTAGAAGAAAAAGATAGAACCAGACAAATCTGTGATTACAAAAGCAGAAAATTCAAAGATTCTGAACTCTATTATCACTCTACACTAAAAGAGATTTTAGCTGTAAAGTATGGTATCCAAAGATTTGAATTTCACCTCATTGGATTTCACTTTCTCATGGAATTGGATATGTCAGCCTTTGATCAAATGCTCAATTTCAAAAAGAAAAAAATGCCAAATGCACAGTTACTCAACTATCACAGTGGTTCTCACAGTACTCCTTCACCACCGCACATATAAAAGGCAAAGACAACTTCATCCCAGACATGCTCACAAGACCTCCTTCAAAACCTCCTCCAAACACTTTGCAGGTTATTCCTGTCTTTTGCATAATGTCTTCCTTACCTTTACCTTTACCCTCTTTTGACCCTGTTCCTTAAACGATCACCAATCCTTTTCTCTTCCCTTATCTTTACACCCCAAAATACAAACCCTTTGTTCCAGATCCATATTTTCAACCAATTTTTCTTATTCACAATCTACCTCTAAAATCCAACAGATCATTACCAAAAAGACACTTGAAAGACGTGCTCATGCTCTCATATACAAAATACAGGCTATCTTTATTCGAAAATGAGGTGATCATGGTCTCAGACCCATTGGTTTTCATCCTCAGTTTCTTTTTCTACACTTGTTCCAGATCCTTCATACCTCAGGTTTATTCAAATAAGCCTTAGTTCTTTTATGGTATTTATGCCAACTCTACACCATTGCCATTGAGTTTAACTCATTTGAACTCAACTTTGCCACAATCACTTTTACTAATAATGACTTCCTTTATGAAGCTGATATTCATTTAGGAACCTTTTTACAATGGTTTAAACCCTTCTATATTTGGTATTCTCTCACCTAACACTTTTCTTCACACTATCATGTTATCTTCTTCTTCCACCGACCTTGTGAACTTTTTAAAAATTATGCCTTCTTTTAACCCCGTTCAAATTTGTATGTGTGTAATCCATACTCTCTGTACAAATCTATCTTTCTCTATGCTCATGAGTACAAGCTCCTGTTAAAAAGATTCTGCAAAATCAACAACCTTCCAATCTCTGCAGAACTTCCTCCTTTCACGAAAGAACCATGGTGGTGGTACCCTCCAGAATACATCCAAGAATTACACATTCACCTAGCACATTGGATTCCTGAACCATCTTATGACACTTGGTGGAGTGATTTATCACAAAGACTTGTTAATTTTGATCTTCAGTGTCCTTCAGAATTAGCAGAACTTCCAACAAATCCTTACTGGCAGAATGATGAAGATCCCTCCAGACTTCGAGCAAGATTTGAACATAGAGTTTGCAATCACTTATTCTAATGTTGTGATTCTAATTCTAATGATTTTGAACAAGAACTATTTCGGTGGGTAGATGATTGTCTCGTTCTCCAGTACTTTGAAGATTTCTCAAAAGATTTCTCAAAATGATAACACTCATGGTGCTACCAGACAAAAGATTTCCTGTTCCAGTCCAATATTGTATAATTATGTGTGATGTTTCAGAAGACTCCAAAGAAGTTGATAATGATGCCTTCCCATCAAGACAACCTTATGTCAAGTTTTCATCAACTTTATGTCTTAGTCAAGTCATAATGAGTCATTGTACTTTAGTATGAGTCATAGTGATGAGTCACTGTACCATAAGTGATGAGTCACCGTACCATAATAATGAGTCATTGTACCTTAGTTATGACTCACCGTCCTTTAGCTTTACCTTAAGCCACTTGTAAAGTTGCTTTGTCCTAGTCTTGTCTTATTAGGCTACTAGTCCTTTACTTTTTCCATGTATAAATAGAATGATACTTCTCTAGGAAGTAATCATCTAAAAATCATCTATCTCTCTAGCAAATATCGAAAATCCCTTGTAACAAAACCTTCCTTTGTAAAATATGTTTGGCTATAAACCTCTCTTCTCTTTTGGTAATTTCATCTTCCTTTTTCCATTGTTAAATCTTTTAGCTTCATGCTTTTCTTCAAACTATTCAAAGTTTACAGTGATACAAGTTGAGTATGTTCTGCAGTTGCCATATTATTATGGATCCTCTGCATCAAAAAATCTTATTAATCTGTTAAACAGATCATTGATCCCTTTTCCTCAGCCAAAGAAAAGTCATACCGCCCCAAGATCATACTAATAGTAAGTTACTATAGTGAAAGACATATCTCCATAAAAGTCAGGCCCTCAGTTCGACGTTAAGCCAAGAAAGTGCCAGAGTCTTGAACACTGACTAGAATACCTTGTTTATATGTCTGATCTATGAAAAGCTTATGGTTGGTATTATCTTGTCAAGTTTGATCGATCTACATGCTATTGTCATAGTACCAGATAGTATTGTCAAGACTCTACCACCCGAAGAGCCCAAAACTGAAGTCGTATCAGTTGCCAGAGCCTTGGCCGTACTACCTATCGTTGTGTATAGAAATGGTATCAGAGCTTGCAGCTTGCCAAGATACCGAGCAAAAAATCATGTTTCTAAAGTTTTGATTATTGAAATTGGAAAAGGAAAAGTCAAAAGAGAGTCTTATTTTCATGGATCTATCCACTCTTACCAATTCTAGTTCTCAACCTTCTTCCTTCAGATCTTCTTTTAGTTTATCCTCTCCTCCATATCCTGTATTTAAAAAGTCCTCTTCTTCTAAGCTTAAGTTCTTATATGAAGTAGATTACATTCCAGAAGAAAAGAAAACCCAACAAACAGTTTTACCTCTTGTAAATTTTTATACAGCTTTCTCAAACTCCTCTCCTTCTCTTACTAGATCTTTAAAAACTCTTTTAAAACCTAAATATCCAGCTCCAAAAGAGTATGTTCAAGCCACAAACTTTGATCAATGTATTCTTCCAGCAGGACCTCAAGAGCACTTTGTTACTCTTCAGATCCCAGAAGAATTTCCTCACCAGTGGTCAGAACAAGGATACACTCACATTCACTTTGGTGCTATCAGAATCGCCTTAACCTTTCATGGTAGAAATGAAATTCTTGTCTGTACCAGAATGGCCTTATTGGACACCAGATTTAAAGATTACAAGCATGCAATCCTTGGAATCATCGAAACGACACTCAATGTAGGAACTGTCTTTTTCACAGTCTTCCTAAATTATAATATGTCTCTTCATTATCCAACCCTGTTAGATGCTTTAAAAGTTCAAGTCCAGATCGTAGGCACAGAAATGAAAGGCCTCCAGGCAACCCTTCATTATCAAATGGCATATAGAGTTCAAGATCATGCCATTAACTTGCCTCTTTCACACTCCAGTGATGCCGTTTTTGTTAAAATGGAAACAGCAGATAGAACTCCTAAACATGTTCATATTCCAAAGCAAATTTCCAATGAAAAACTTGCCACCCTTCTCCCAAAGACGTGGACGACAAGTTATCAAAAGATTTGGAAACAAGATGAACCAATTGAACACTTTGATCCAACCTACAAGACAAATTATGATGGTACTGTCACAATTGAATTTGATCACAGCAAAAGAAAGGATGTTCCTCCTCCAACAATCTTTCCAACATAATTTATGATGCAACGATATCATGCTGATCTCCTTGATGTTGCAGTCACATACTTTCAGTCCGATGAAAATCCCGTGTATGCATATAGATCTCCAGAAGAACATTGCTGTTAAGACATAAACTGTCAATGCAAAGAATGCCAGATAGATGCAGATACAAGCTTCTTGGATGATGATGATGATATTCCAAAGAAGCAAAAGAAGAAAAAGTCTTCCCAGCAAAAGCTTAAAGAAAGATATGAAAATGGAGACCCTGAAGTTAATCTCCTTGGTGAACCCTCAGGAAAGTTTGACTACTATGTCATCTATCCTAAGAAAGGCAAACCACACCTTTAAACCTATTCAAATCAACCCACACAAAAACCAGATTCCATCCAAAATTTCACCCAACCTTTAACCAAACCTTTACCACAAATCTCCATGATGCAACCAACTTACCCAAGCTCAAATTTCCCTTATTGTGAAGAATTTCATAAAGACCAATACAAACACATTCCAAAAATCCCCATTCCCAATGACAGAGATGAATATGGAAACCAAAAAAGTGTTTCTCGTGCTGAAGCAGTTTTAAACTGGCATACTGAAAGTTCTCTCTAGCAGAATTCATACTTGTACAGAATCGAACATAAGTTGGACCAAGTCAGTCAACACTTTGATCAGAGCCTTGTCAATCTCCAAAATATTATTCTTGAAATTCAGTCAAGGATAATCACACTTGATCAAGAACTCAGATACATGGCTGAAACCAACACTGGATTCACTTATGCTTTCACTGAACGAGAGAAAGAAATGAAGAGCCTAAAGATTCAACTTGCAGACCTTCAAAATCAGTTTTGTCAGAAATAACAACAACAACAAGCAGCTTCTAGTTACAACATCTTCACACCATATCACACTGGTATGCATGATACTCCTTACCAAGCCTATACTCCTCCTCCATTTCAACCATACAATCCTCCAACCTCACCTTCAAAACCTTTTTTCACACCTTTTCAGTACAAACCTCCCCTAACATCTATCCCAACATCCTCACAACCAACACAATACTTTACTCCTATCTCAGACCAACCAGACCAACCCCTTTTTGGTACAACTAAAAAATGGATTCACAGATTTTGAAAAAAACAACCAGTTGATCCAAAACCCAAACGAGTAGCAGAACAACCACTTTCTCAACCTTCAAAACCTAAACCAAGCTCCAGCTTCACAACTCAAAACCCTACACCACAACCAACCCAAAAACCTGTACAACTTATGATTTCTCCTACACAAACCTTTCCAGAAATACTTCACCAGATGGCACAAGACAACCTTCCTCAGTTCTCCCTTAAAGATATTTTTCCCTCTACCTTTGAGACTGAATTTCACATGGATACTGTCAAATCAGATGAATCAATTGAAACAGATGATACTGATGACTCAGATGAAACGATGCTCCCTCAGATTTTCATGACAGAACCAACAGTTGAAGTTCCAGATGATACTCCAGAAGTCTATAATCCTGATGCAATGGATGTTGAACAACACCCTCCTCCACAACAATCACATGTTCCTCCTTCAACATCAAAGTTCTCAGTTTTTACCATTGATGATGTTCCTCTTTCAAAATGGCCCTCGAGATTTCAAGAATTCTTAGCATGAGGACTCGTTGAATTAAACTCTCATCCCAATGTTACGATGAACACAGTTTTGATCAGATTTGTTTTCAGACTAGTTGGAACTCTGAAAAATTTTTGGGACAACATTGGTGAATACAGACAACTCCAGTTTCTTCAATGCCCAACAATCACAGACGCTGTCTCTCAATTTGCAGCAATCTTTTATGGACAAGAAACTCACAGATTGGAAAAGATCAGAGAGCAATTCTTCAGACTCAAATGTTGTTCTCTCCATCCAAAAGACCTTGATAGACATTATCAACAATTCTCCCAGTATTTCTACATACTTGGTGGATTCGATGATGTCAACTTAAAGCAAGCATTTCTTAATTCTGTTCCAGAAGAACTTGCCCAACAAACAAGGACCCAGTTGAACCTCAGATCCCTTGATGTTAAATCTATGACCCTTGGAGACATCTACAAGATGATACTGAAAGCCCTTGATAAGATTTGCAAAGAGTACAAATACATCAAAACCTTGATGCACAACTCCAAACCCGACTTCACCTCTGGATATACAAAATAAAACTTTGGCACGCAAACAATATTTTGAAAACAATAATAAAAAATTGAGTTAAAAAACTAAGATAAAATTTATTAGTTTGTGTGTGATTACTTTCTTTTATTTTTTACTCTTTTACTATAACACATTAATACTTAGATTAAAAATATTGTCGGCCCCTCCTATACAAATTTTGTCTTCGCCTAGTAATCTTCCACATAACCTTGAATTGTAATGGTCTAGGAACGACCACGAATGTCGTTCTCCCATGTTTTGATGTTAGATCAAACCTTAATTTTACAAACTTCCAAATCAAAGTTGAAGACCAACTCAATGATATTTACCCAAGATAACCATTATTCTTTTTTATGCTATTGAGTAGCGATCAACATGGCATATTCATACAAAAGAAAAATCAACTACTGAAAAGATCCAAGATGTAATGATTAATGATAGCAGGCAATTTATGGCAAGTTGTGACAAGATAGAGGAAGGACGAAGTAATTTCATGTACAACTCAATTAAAGGTGTCTTATAAAAGTTTGCAAGAATCAGTAGCATATTTCTGAATATATATGAAACAATTCATTTTATTGGTTTCTAATTACTCAAATTCAAATGTCATCTACATTTTACTTGGTAGAGTTAGAGGAAGATACTTAGTATGACGGCCTTTAGCAATAATTTTCCCAGTATCTTTCTTCCTCAATTCAACACTGAAAATAGCACCATCCTTCTGAACATGCAATGCCCTTGCTTCTATCTCAATTTCCTCCTACATAGGCAATAACATTTGCAAATTCATAAATGACATACATTATTTCACAAAAAGGTTGCTAGAAAGAACCCTAAATTAGAAACATTACCCTTTCTTGCTTCCACTACTAATGCTAGAGCCCTCAGGATGTGCAGCATCATACTCAAATATACACCCAGTAGCAAAATTCATCATCAAAAGCCCATGCTCTTTGCAAACATTTGTCAACATCAAGGTTCCAGCCACATTGGTGCGAATTATTTCTGTTTTGTAAGATTCACACCAATCAACATTGAGTCTATTAGTCACACCAACATAGCTAAACTTTCTAGGAGGATAAATTAACAATCGCCATGGAAAATCGAATTGTCATACTCTAAAAAACAAAACTCAAAAATCAAAAATCAAAACAAACTCGAACAGGGAGTAAAGATCGCGTGGTCGTGTCCCTATTTGATTGCAATGACTTTAACGGCACTCCGCATGGCAAAGCTTTTGTTTTATTCTCTTTGATAGGTAAACTCAATTATCCCATAATTGCAAGTCTCAAACTTAACTCAAAGGACTTCTAAATATACCTGCTCACGAACATCACTAATTGGGGAACCAAAAATCTTCATAAAAATTGGAACAGCCTTATGATCAATAACTACCTTGTGTTCTCCGAGGTTCAAGAAGCAATATTTGTAATTTTTTTTTTAATTTTTATTTCAGATTTATTATTTTTTAATTTTTATCTTATGGTCTACTTATTGTTTATTTTCTTTTTTTATCTTCATTATCTGATTATTTAAAAAAACAAATTGAGATTAAGTTTGATGATGATCA
This sequence comes from Durio zibethinus, assembly GCF_047325235.1. Taxonomy (NCBI): domain Eukaryota; kingdom Viridiplantae; phylum Streptophyta; class Magnoliopsida; order Malvales; family Malvaceae; genus Durio; species Durio zibethinus. Next base: position 15,251,713 of record NC_143182.1, read on the forward strand.
GAAAGCATAATTAGATACTAATTTTTAGCATTGAATGACTAATGGGAATTGAACTGAAACACAATCCCTTGGTTTTATATATCATTACAATTCACAGCAATAGGGGCGCAAAAAAAAAAAGGAGGAAGAAAAAACAAAAGCCAAACAAAAGGACAAGCCCCCCATCGCCACCAAGCCTTCGAGGCTTCCCCTCTGTGGGAAACCTTCCCTTTCTTGACCCTGCCTTTGGTTCCACAAGCACCCCTGCCTTTGGTTCAACTGGAAGTCCCGCATTTGGGAGGACTGGAACTACATTCGGTGTGTCTAATGCCCAGGTATTTGGAGCCCCGAATTCTCCTTTTGGAACCCAATCTTTTGTACCAGCATTTGGAAGCACTAGCTTTGGCCAATCACCATTTGGGGTTCAATGTGAGGGAAGTAGAGTAGCTCCTTACACACCTACAACTGAAGCAGATAGTGAGAGTAGTGCACAGCCAGCTGCAAAGCTGGAGTCAATATGAGCGATGCCTGTTTACAAAGATAAAAGTCATGAGGAGCTGAGATGAGAGGATTATCAATTAGGGGATAAAGGTGGACCACGGGAAGCTGCTTGGCCTTCTGGAGGGATTGGCTTTGCTGTGTCAACCGCACCTACTAGTCCTTTTAGGCTCTTCTTCAACGTTTGGTCAAACATCTGCAAATCTTTTTTCCAGCAGCGCAAGTACCTCTTCTTCTCATGGCTTCTTTTTCTCTCCATCTTCGGTTGCTCTCTTGGCATGGCTTGGATCATCGTCAAACTCTCCCATTTCCTCCAAGAAGGGTGGTAACAGAACACGAGAACAATCGGAGAAACATAGAAAACAGAAGCAAAAAGCTACAGAAAATTCGAAGGCACACTGAGAAGAAACCAAGAAGAAGTCGTCGCTGCTGTAGAAAGGAGTGAAAATGAATGAACCTTTGTTTCTTCTTCATCTTTGGGCTCCCTAAAATCCCATGGCTTCAACCTCGAATTCAAACTCACCCACGATCCGTCTCTTTCTCTTCTTTCACCGAAAGGTTTGGTGGATCTTTGATTTGGCAGTGGTGATGGACTTCGTTGACTCAGGTCATGACTTGATAGTAGCAGCTGATGTGTCTGCATCTGATTTGATTAAGCACGTTACCACTGAATGTGGAGTTGATTTTGATGAGGATTCATCAGCAATGGTTATTGATCACAAAAGCTATGCAATTTTTGAAACTGAGGGTGACCATACGTTGATTGCCAGTAATGATTTTATCCAATCTGATGTTCCTTTTGGAATAAAAAAAACTGAAATCCACGACCCCACCAGTTCCCACCAAGCTAATTTTGTTGTCGTCTCCACCTTGCCATCCTTCCATCATTGACAATTCATCCCGAAGCGATTCATTTCATCTCTTAACCAATTCTTTTCTTTGAATGGTATTAAGATCTTTAATCCAAATGGCTCGCAAGAAGATCAGAGAGTATGATTTCAAGAGACTTCTGAAAGAGCACCTCAAATGCCTAACTAATATTCATCTCCAGATTTGCTTTGCCCAGGTGACACAATCCACTGATTCCACTCAGTTAGCAAACCAAGAACCATGATTTCCATCCACCAGGTTGGTTGTCAAGCCAGATATGTTGTTTGGGAAGCGTGGAAAGAGTGGCTTGGTTGCTCTCAATTTAGATCTTGCTCAAGTTGCTGAATTCGTCAAAGCACGCCTTGGCGTTGAAGTTGAGATAGACGGTTGCGAAGCTCCTATAACCACCTTCATTGTTTATTTTTATTTTTTTGTTTATTTTTTGTAGTTTTTTTTATTTATGTGTTTGTTTATTTTAGAATATATATATATATATATTTTTGCATGAATAAATAAAAAAAGAATAAAAAAATATAAAATAAAATTTTCAAGAATAATATTTTTGAGGAAAAGTTGAAAGTATCAATTTTCCTTGAAAATAAGCTTTCCAAAAAATATTTTTGAGGAAAAGTTGAAAGTATCAATTTTTCTTGAAAATAAATTTTTTTAAAAATATTTTTGAAGAAAAGTTGAAAGTACCAATTTTCCTTGAAAATAAATTTTCTAAAAAATATTTTTCAGGAAAAGTTGAAAGTACCAATTTTCCTTGAAAATAAATTTTCTAAAAAATATTTTTGAGGAAAAGTTGAAAGTATCAATTTTCCTTAAAAATAAGCTTTCCAAAAATATTTTTGGAAAAAAGTTGAAAGTATCAATTTTCCTTGAAAATAAATTTTCTAAAAAATATTTTTGAGGAAAAGTTGAAAGTATCAATTTTCCTTAAAAATAAATTTCCAAAAAAAATATTTTTGGGAAAAAGTTGAAAGTATCAATTTTCTTTAAAAATAAGTTTTCAAAAAATGGATTTTTGAGGAAAAGTTGAAAATATCAATTTTCCCTGCATAAAAGTAATTATTTTTTTTCCTTTTTATTTTTCTTGATTTTTTTCTTTAATGTTAAATAATCCGACGATGGAGCCTCTGCAAGTGAAACAATAGTTTTCTTTGCATACTTTTAAGGTGAGGAAATTTTTTTGAATTTTTTGCTAAAAATATTAGAGTCAATTGAGAATATTTTTCAACAACTAATTACTTAGTAAATTTTCAAGGCTTATTGGATAACACAAAATTAAGCTGGTACCATCTTTTGATGGGCGTTGTAAGGGTGCTATAACCTTCATCACACGTAACCGAACTCCCGAACCCTGTTTTGGTTAGTAGACCTGAGCCTATTCTTTTAGGTACCCTTAAACTTAGGTGTTCCCTGAAATGATAGATTCCTTAGGTGGCCAATCGCACATAGATAAAAAAGATTGGTGGCGACTCTTTAAGTCAATGTCTAGCGATAGATTCCCGAATCTAGACGTTATGACAATTATTTTTAATTTAATTTTATGCATTATAATTTAAGAAAAATAATTATATTATTATTTATTTATTTATTGTATCTATAATCCTTATTCACAAATCTTTAAAAGTAATAGATTTGTCAAAAATATAAATCACATTTATGTCCCAAATCTGCAGTCTATTAGTAATGCAGAAATATTAAGCACCTTTCTTCTAAACCATGATGGAAACCACAAAATCACATATAAGTGTAGGCACCCTATTTGGTTCGGATTCGAACCACTTGGACCTGGTTCAATAAAGTTCAGACTATAGGCCCGATTATCCATTATTTTATGTTTTATTTATTTATTTTTTGGTTTTATCTTTTGTTGATTATTCATTTATTTGGTTTTTGTTTATCCTTCATTTTGTGTTTTTTCACTTGATTTATCTTTAGTCTTTTTTGTATTATCAAATTAAGTGATAACAGTGATAATAATTTATTAAAAAAAGAGGTTAAAAAAATAAAATTTTTGCTGTGAATAGGTGTTAGCAGAATTGTAGTTGGATTTAATTTGAATAGATAAATGTTATGATTTGTGATAATACAAAATCTTTGTCATAACGTATAGATCTGTATACCTACTGCTAGACATGGTTGAAAGGAGTCGCCACCAATCTTTTTTTTTTGTTTAGGTATGATTGGTCACCTAAAACATATTTTGATTTGCAAAAATAAATGTTAGGTTTGGAAGTCGATTACACATGGGAAAGGTTGTAGCACCCCCATAACGCCCATCCAAAATATAGTATCAGTTTGATTTCAAATTATCCAAGCCTTAATCATTTTTATGATTTACTAAATAATTTAATATTAAAAATTAGTCTTAAAATTATCCTAATAGTTTGGTAGTAATTTAAGATAATTTTTTCACCTCAATAGTATTCACAAGGACTAGTGTCCCATTCTAAAGAAGCTCCGTTGTAGGATTTGTTAATTTATTTTATTATAGAAAGATTAGTAAAGTCTTCCAATAATTTGGTAAGACTTACTTTGAAATAATACTCCAATAGTTTGGAGGATAAAAAAATTGATTTATGAAATTTCTTAATAGTTTGATAGATTCTATTAAAAATTAAATTCATGAAAATTCTCCAATAGTTTAGTAGAATTCACGAATTTATTTTATTTAAAAAAAATTTTTTTTGAAAGGAATTTTTTTATAAATATTTTTTTGAAAATTTAAAAATATATTTTTTTATTATTTAGAAAACTTATTTGCAAAGATTTTTTTATGGTTTTTTTTATTTCTTTCTCTTTTTTTTTATTCTTTGCTTTTTTTGTTTTCCAGAAAAAAGATTTTTTTTCGAAAACTAGCAAAGTAAAGAAAATGAAAATAAAATAAAAACTTAAGAAAATAAAAATAAAAGAAAATAAAATCAAAAAATAAAATAAAAATGAAAAAAAAAAACCTGCAATCGGGTAAGGTCAGCGCATAGGTCAACGAGTCAGCACGCGGATCCTAGTTTGCTAAAATGCTATCGTTTTGGCATTGTAGAAAAGGCAATTCCCAGCCTTTCTCCTAAAAAAGCCAGCCCTCTCTTTCAAGACATAGAAGCTCTGACTTCTCTTTTGGAAATCACTAAGAACACCATTGGAGATTCAACCAAAAACTAAAAATTCACTGATTTTTGGGAAAGTCACCGAAAATTCAATCAAAAACTAGAAAACCTATCGGTTTCTAGAAATATGACCTAAAACTAATTAAAAAATTCAATCGATCGCTAGAAAAATGATCGAAAAATTCATATGTTCATCGTGTTCATCCTAAAAACCTAAAAAAGCTAGAAATTTTCCAAAAATTCTAAAATTTTTCTAGATTCTCCAAATTTTGCCTAGATTCCTTTAGAAACTCTTTAAAATCCTTACCTAAGCTTTAGAAACCCAAATCTAACCCAAAAATTTTCAAATGAACCCAAAATAAATATCAAAATCCCAAAAAAATTGTATTCTACCAAAAACTTTTCAGATCACCAATTTTCTTAAATCAACCGTTTTCTCCCCCCAAAAATCCACCCTCTTTGTTTTGTGATTTCTTGTCCAATTTATAAGCCTCTTAGGAACCAATTTTAAGAAATAGACAAGATCAATCCCAAGCTTGAATCTTGGGATTAGATTTTGCCTGGACCCCAAATTGAGTCTAGGTTCTTAGCTAATTTCTTAGATTAAATCTATAACCCTAATAAAACCATTGACTGTGTTGAATTCCTCCGATCAGATTTCAGTTTTCAAAATTCACGCCAAACTCGAAACAAGAAAAGAAAGAAAATAAAATAAAATAAAATAATAATAAAAAAATAAAATAATAATAATAATAAACTGTGTACAACATCATAATAATAATAATAGTAATATAATATATTGCCATATACTATGTTAATATACTATAATAATATAATAAAATAAAATAATAAAAATAACCCTATTGACCTTAGACATATATGGGTATCTACAGCTATCATTCTTTACACATCTCTGTTAGACAAAGATGATGCAAAGCCTAAACATTCATTTTGTTCGAGTCAAATCAGCGAGTAAAACTAACTAGGAGTGAATCTCAAGCCAAAAAAGTAAAATGATCTGACCTGAGCTGCGATTAAGTGATTGGGATAATGTCGCAAGTAAAAAAGTGACCAAGACTCAGTCGAGGTCATAAATAAATGATCGAACTGATGCTGTGAGTCTGAAGATGATTTTACTTGAGTTGAGATCAGATGATTAGGATGATACCGTGAGTTTGAAAATGATCAAAATCGAGTCAAGGTCGTAAGTAAATGACCAAACTGATGCCACGAGTCTAAGAATGATCTGACTTAAGTCAATATCAGATGACTAGGATGATGTCGCTAGTTTGAAGGTGACCAAGATCGATTCAAGGTTGTAGGTAAATGAGAGGACTGATGCCGTGAGTCTGAAGGTGACTAAGATCAAGTGAAAGTCGTAGATAAATGATCAGACTGATGTCGCGTGTCTAAAAATGATCTGACTTGAGTCTAGATTAGATGACTAAGACGATGTGGCGAGTTTGAAGACGACTAAGATCGAGTTAATGTTATAGGTAAATGATCAGACTAATGCTGTGAGTCTAAAGATAATCTAACATGGGTCGAGATCAGATGATTAAGACGATACCGTGAGTCTTAAAGCGACCAAAACTAAGTCGAGGTCTTAGGTAAATGACTAGACTAATGCCACGAGTCTGAAGTTGATCTAACCTGAGTCAAGATTAGATTATTGGGATGATGCCGCTAGTTTAAAAGAGTCTAAAGATGATCTGACCTAAGTCAAGATCAGATGATTGAGATGATGCCACGAGTCTGAAAGTGACTAAGATCGAGTCAAGGTCATAGGTAAATGATCAAACTAATGTCGTGAGTCTAAAAATGATTTGACCTAAGTCGAGATCAGATGATTAGAACGATACTGTAAGTCTAAAGGTGACTAAAACTGAGTCAAGGTCGTAAGTAAATGACCGGGCTGATGTCGTAAGTCAGTAAAGTAATTTGGCCTGAACCGAGATCAAATGACTGAAAAGATGCTGTGAATATGAAAGCGACTAGGATCGAGTCGAGATCGAAGCCAAATGATTGAGATGATGCTACGAGTTAGAAAAATGATCTAGACTAAGTCGAGATAAAAAAATGAGTGATGAATATGATGTAATGATGCAATGATGCAAATGCATGTCATATCACATAATGTACCAATGCCATGAAATTTCAATTGTGGTAGTAAAATTCTCAAGACTTCACTAGTCATTTTTGGCTTCTCAAAGCAGATTTTATCAGTAGATCTATTCATTCTCTTTATCTTATCATAACTCACAAGTCGTGTCAACTAATCTATCACTGAATTTATCATTGGGTCACCTTGTTTGCCCCCTTATAAATAATTTTCTCATGCTTCTTTCATTTATCTCATCTTGGATTTCTTTCAAAAATGAAAAACTCTTTATGAAAAATGTCATTAATTTATTTGTCATCATTTAAATCAGTGACAGATATGATATATTTTCTTCATTCATTCAGGTAATGTTTATTTGATGAAGGGCAAGAAAAATGAATCTTTATTACTGAAAGAACAAAATGTTGGGTCAAGAACAATTCAAAGGCGAACAAAAGTAAAATGTTATGATTTATTCAAATAGGATATTAATATCCAAAATAATGATTGTTCAGATAATTTTGAACTCAAACTCAAATCATCTTTCAAAAACACATTCCATTAATATCTTCTTTAAGCTAATCATCATCTTCATTCTTGGGACCTTCACATGAAGTTATTTTTTTCAAGTTTTCATCTTCATTTAAATCACCTTTTCAGGTTTTCAGTTTAAATCTTTTTTTTTCCTATTTTGTCTTTTTTTCTTTTTGCTTGTCTTCTTCTTCTTTTTGCTTGTCTTATTTTTTTACAATTTTTTTTGTTTATTTTTTTTTTTTTTTGCATATTTTTTCTCATTCTTTCATTTTTATTTCCCTCTTTATTCATTAATGATACTTTGATCAAAGCTTCACACAATCTAATGGTGAATCTACCCAAATTCAATTCATGATTCTCCAAATCAAGTATTCATATTTGATCAAAATGGACTTTTAAGGAACATAACATAGGCTAGGATAAAATGTGCCAAAGAAAGGGAAAAATAGGCCTAAATTGTATTTGAAGGGTGATCAAATGAATGATCACTTCTTCATGTAGGGTACTTTAACATTTTGCCATATCAATTTTTTTTCTCTTTTTCTCTCTTTTTTTTTTTTTGTGGAGCATATTGGCATTTTGCCCCATCAATTTCTCTTTTTTTTTTTTTTCTTTGTTTTTTGTTTTTGCATTTTTTTGGGTGGAGCACTTGGTGTTTTGCCCTATCAATTTCTTTTTTTTACCTTTTTTTTTTATTTTTTTTAGTGGAACACATTGACATTTTACCCCATCAATTTCTCCTTCATTTTTCATCTATAAAAAAAAAAAAAACTTGAACACAAAAAGGTTTTGAACAAATCTCTCAAACTTTGCCCTCTAGTGTGGGGGTAATCTTTGGTTAGGGTTTCTCAAAAAAAAATTTTAACAGGCTTATATAGGGTAGCAAGGGATAATTTTATTTTTTGAAGGATAGAAGAAATATGATCATTTCTCATTTCGAACATGAATACTCTTAGTGAAGAATTTTATTAACTAAGAGTAGACTTGTGATGAGCAAAGATCATGTATTGCATCATTTTTGAAATTTTTCTTCAGATTTGTGCTTTTATTTAATAGTCTAATAGTCTCATATTTATCAATCAAAACATCATGAATGATGCTTTCAAAGTAAAATCCTGAATCATCATCACAACTATTTGAACATTCATTATTTGAAAAAAAAGTAGAGAAAAAGGGTATGAAATGGTAAAAATAAATGATGGGTGTCATAACGTCTAGATCTGGGGATCTATCGCTAGACATTGACTTTAGGGAGTCGCCACCAATCTTTTTTATCTAGGTGCGATTGGCCACCTAAAGAATCTATCCTTTCAGGGAACACCTAAGTTTAAGGGTCCCTAAAAGAATAGGTTCAGGTCTGCTAACCAGAACAGGGTTCGGGAGTTCGGTTACGTGTGAGGAAGGTTATAGCACCCTCACAACGCCCATCAAAAGATGGTACTAACTTAAATTTGTGTTATCCAAAAGTCTTAAAATTTTACCAAGTAATTAATTATTGAAACTTTTTCTCAATTGACTCTAATACTTTTAGCAAAAAATTGAGAAAATTTTCTCACTTCAAGAGTATGCAAGAAAAACTACTGTTTCACTTGTAGAGGCTCCGTCGTCAGATTAATTAAAGAAAAATCAAAATCAAAATCAAAATACAAAGGAAGGAAAGAATGATTGTTCTCGTGTAGGGAAAATTGATACTTTCAACTTTTCCCAAAAATATTTTTTGAAAATTTATTTTTTAAGAAAAATTGATACTTTCAACTTTTCCTCAAAAATATTTTTTTTGAAATTTTGATTTTTCGGGAAAATTGATACTTTCAACTTTTCCTCAAAAACCCTTTTTTTTGAAAATTTATTTTTAAGGAAAATTGATACTTTCAACTTTTTCCCAAAAATATTTTTTTGAAAATTTATTTTTTTTAAGAAAAATTGATACTTTCAACTTTTTCCTAAAAATATTTTTTGAAAATTTCGATTTTCAAAGAAAATTGATACTTTCAACTTTTCCCTAAAAATATTTTTTCTGGAAATTTTGATTTTTTATTTAAAGAAAATAGAATAATAAAAAAACAAATAAATGAAAAAAAAAAACCTTGAGCGGCTCGGATCGCGGCTCGGTTCGGCTCGGCTCGGCTTGGAAGGGGCAGGCACGCGCGGGTCAGGAAGCGGGTCGACGCTCGGGTCGGGTCAGGTCTCGGTAAAACGCGCGGATCCTCTGGGTTACTTAAGGCCAAAACGACGTCGTTTTGAGAGAGTATAAAAGGCACTTCCCTCTGTTTTTCGGCAGAACACTCCTCCCTTCTCTCTCTCTTCTTCTCTTTTTCCTCTCCCTTCTCTCTAAAAGCTGAAGAACTCCGGTTGAATATCGACCGGATTCTGGAAAATATGGTCGAAATTTGGAAAATTTCACTGGAAGTTGGTTGGAAGATCACCGGTTTCTGGGATTCTTCACCGAAAATTGGGCAGGTCACCGGAAACTTCAAGTTTGGCCAAAATTTTCGCCAGAAAATTCAATCTTCGTCGAAAAATTCATCGGAATCTGGAATTTCCAAAAATTTCCAGAAAAAAAAAATCGCCAAAAAACTTTAAAAAAATTCTTCTCACTCCCAGAACACTCCTAAACCCTTTCTTAGCTCTCTATACACCCTTATTCTCTCAATCAGTAGCTTTTGCTTACTGTTTTCTCTCTATCTAGCAATCTGTTCCAGGGGCCCTTTATATAAGGATTGATCAAGAGTTTTTGATCAATCTCAATTCCTCTTTGGACGGAAATTCAATCTTTGAATCCAATCTGGACTCTCTTGATTGAATTCCCTTTTAAAGTGGGATTTTTCAACTTTTAATCTTAGCCCTCAAAAAAAAAAAAGAAAGAAAAAAAATAAAATAATGATAATAATCAGATAATCGGTAAAATCAGATAAAAATATGATTAACAGATAATAAAAATAAGATAAACCCAAAAAATATTACAAGATAAAAAAAAATAATAAATAAATTATAATATATAACTATATAAAAATACATATACATATTAACAGAAAAAAAGGAAAAATAAATAAATAAATAAATAAAAATATACATATAATAATAATAAATAATAAAATACATAAAATACAAAAAAAGAAAAGAAAAAAAATAATAATAATACAAAGTAGAAATTGAATTGGGCTTACCCATTTGGGCCAGGCCCAATTGATCTGGGCGTGGACCTAATTGGGTGTCTATAGCTGCCCCTCTTTGCACATTTTCTGTGAAACAGAAATTACGCAAAGACGTAGACACCCAATCAAGACTCAACTCAACATTGTCATTTTTTTGTTTTTTTTTCTTTTTTTTTTTTTACCAAAGCTCCTCTAAATAGAGGCTCAACGACTTTGAGAAACATAAATTGCTCCTCTAAACAGAGGCACCACGACTTTTGAAAATAAATTGCTCCTCTAAACAGAGGCACCACGACTTGCTCCTCTAAACAGAGGCACCACGACTTTGGAAAAGTAAATTGCTCCTCTAAACAGAGGCACCACGACTTTGGAAAGTAAATTGCTCCTTGACGATCATGTCCAAAGGAGTTGAAAGTTGTGTTTGAAGGAATTTCAGGGGATTATGCCCAAAGGTCTTATAAATCAACCCTGATACCAAAAGACATCCTATTTCAAGGATTAGGGACTTACCTGACAAGCTTTTCTTTGTCAATTTTGCAAAATATCTTCATATCTATCTTCTCTATGTGGGATGTTGGAACACCCCTGCTTCTTGAATTTGTACACTATATTTTCCTGAAAGTAGTGTATGCTATGAATTTCAATGCATGCTATGCAAATGTTGGCCAAATAATTCCTATTCAATGTATGGTACTCAAGTTTCTCAAGCTCTTTTTTTTTTTTTTGGGTGTCAAGCCCTTTGATTCCTCAAGGATCCAATTGCACTGCTCTTCTAAGACCAAACCAGTGTAGCTCTTAATTATTTCTTCCATTCATATTCTCTCTGTAACAAAAAATCTCTTCCCAAATTCAATGTCCTAATCAGGAGTTAAACATCTCGATTCTGCCTTTATCACTCTTGATTTATTCAATGTAATGTAAAAATATTTTTATGTTGTTATTCATTCACCAATCATTATTTCAAACTCAAAAAGTGAGAATGCATTTGCACATTTCTTCCATTATGGGGTACTAAGAAGAAAGGGATATGAATGGTAGGGAAACAGTCATCAGAAAAAGGCCCAAAGAATGAAATAAAATGTTTCTTTATTAGTAAATGTTGGCAAACTTTGGCCAAGAAAGAATTACAAGGATAGGTATGGGGACAAAGCCTAAAATGAACAATCAGATAATCATGATAACACACCTCAAAGTTTTTCTCTGAAAACTCAACCTTCTGATGTATTTAACAACTTGGAACTCTTCCGAATTTGCTAACCTCCATATCAGAAGACTTTCAAATTCGATGCTGTATTCTCCTTATCTAAGCCGCCTTTTCAGGTTTTCAATTTACACAAACCCCCTAGACTCAATCGCCCTTTTAGGGTTTTCGCCTTGAATCCTCCTTTTTTAATCACTTTTTCATTTTTTTTCATTTTTTTGTTTTTTTTCATTTTTTTATTTTTTCTCTTTTTTTTATTTTTTTTTTCAAGCATAGTACTTCTTCACAGCATCAGAATTTATAGGATGGGGTAAATCATTTCCATCCATCTCAGTCAGTATCAACGCTCCACCCGAAAAGGCCCGTTTCACCACATACGGCCCTTCTCAATTCGGGGTCCATTTTCCTCTACTATCGTGCTGGATTGGGAGAATTCTTTTCAAAACCAACTCTTCTTCTCGAAAGCAACGGGGTCGAATCTTCTTATCATGAGCCCTTATCATTCTTCTTTGATACAGCTGACCATGGCACAGTGCAGTCAATCTCTTTTCTTCTATGAAATTTAACTGCTCATAACGTTCACGAATCCATTCGGCTTCTTCCAACTCGACTTCTTTTAAGACTCTCAAAGAGGGGATCTTTACTTCCACTGGTAGTACAACCTCCATCCCATAAACCAAAGAAAACGGGGTTGCCCCAGTAGAGGTGCGAACTGACGTTCAATATGCATGCAATGCGAATGGCAACTTCTCATGCCAATCTTTGTAAGTCTCGGTCATTTTCTCCAAAATCCTTTTTATGTTCTTATTGGCCGCCTTAACTGCCCCATTCATTTTCGGATGGTATGGTGCTGAGTTATGATGCTTGATCTTGTATTGAGCACATATTTCTTGCATCATCTTACTATTTAGATTCTTGGCATTGTCTGAAATGATTCTCTCCGAAAGTCCATATCTACAGATGATCTCTTTCTTTATGAACTTGCAAACCACGGAGCGAGTCACATTTGCATACGATGCTGCCTCTACCCATTTTGTGAAGTAATCTATCATCACAAAAATGAATCTGTGCCTGTTAGAAGCTTTTGGGGAGATCGGACTAATGACATCCATGCCCCACATTGAAAATGGCCATGGTGGTGCCATAACATGTAAAGCAGATGGCGGAGCACGAATCCTATAAGCATATATCTGGCATTTATGGCATTTACGAGCATAATCAATACAATCATTCTCCATCGTCGACCAGTAATATCCTACCTTCATAATCTGCCTTACCATCATATGTCCACTAGTATGTGCCCTACATATTCCATCATGCACCTCTTTAATGATTTTTTTCGCTTCAGTCTCATTTACGCACCTTAATAATATTTGATCCTTGCTTCTTTTGTACAGGACATCCCCATCCAGGAAAAAACTCATAGCCAATCTTCGGATGACCCTTTTATCATTTTTTGTTGCATGAACTAGATACTGCTGATCCTTGACATACTGTAAGATGTCATAATACCAGGGTTTTCCATCTTTTTCCTCCTCTACATTAGAACAATACGCTGGTATATCCTTAACATCTAACTTGATAGGCTGAATGTCGGTATTATCATTAATTTGAATCATTACAGCCAGAGTAGCCAATGCATCAGTAATCACATTCTCTTCTCGGGGTAAGTGATCAAACTGGACATCTTCAAATTATTTCGTCAGCTCTAGAATATACTTATGATATGGAATGAGTTTTGAGTCTCTCGTCTCCCATTCTCCTTTCAACTGATATATGACTAGAGCTGAGTCTCCAAACACTTTCAGTACTTTCACTCTTTTATCTATAGCAGCTTGCAGGCCCATGACACATAGCTCATACTCAGCGATGTTATTTGTGCAATTGAAATTTAAGCTCGCTGTTACAGGGTAGCATTGTTCTTTTGAGAAAATCAGAATTGCCCCAATTCCATGCCCCAAGGCATTAGCAGCTCCATCAAAGTACATTCTCCAACATTTTTCTCCATGCTCTCTTTCTTCCAGTTGGGAAACAGTCATTAAGTCTTCATTAGGGAATTCCAACTCCATCGGCTCATACTCTTCGGTAGCACGATCTGTAAGAAATTCTGCTACAACGCCCATTTTTATTACTTTTTGGCTCACGTATATGATATCGTATTTCGAGAGCATTACTTACCATCTAACGATTCTCTCAGACAAAGAAAGCTTCTCAAAGATATACTTAATGAGATCCAGTTTTGCTATGAGCCACGTAGTATGGTAGAGCATGTACTGTCTGAGTCTTTTGGCAGTCCACGCTAATGCACAACACATTTTTTCCAATGAAGAATACTTGGATTCATACTCCGTGAACTTTTTACTCAGATAGTAAATAGCTCTCTCCTTTCGACTAGCCTCGTCTTGCTGCCCCAGCACACATCCCATCGAATTTTCACATACAGTTAAGTATAAGATTAAAGGTTTCCCTGGAACAGGTGGCACTAATACTGGAGGGTTCGATAAATATTGCTTAATTTTATCAAACGCCTTTTGACATTTTCCATTCCATTTCCCAGGATTATCTTTACGGAGAAGCTTAAAGATGGGATCACATTTGTAAGTAAGCTGAGAGATGAATTGAGAAATGTAGTTCAATCTCCCCAGAAAACTTCAAACTTCTTTTGGTGTGCTGGGAGGTGACAAATTCTGGATGGCCCGTATCTTATCGGGATCAATTTCAATTCTTCTTTCACTAACCACGAAGCCTGGCAACTTCCCTGACTTTACCCCAAAAGTGCACTTGGCTGGGTTTAACTTGAGCTGAAATTTTCTCAGTCTCTCAAATAACTTTCTGAGGCTGGTGACATGATCTTCATCCTTACAAGACTTTGCAATCATATCATCTACATACATCTCAATCTCTTTATACATCATGTCATGAAAAGAGTGTTACCATGGCTCTTTGATAGGTTGCCCCAACATTCTTTAACCCAAAAAGTATGACTTTGTAACAAAAGGTTCTCCATATGGTCACAAAAGTAGTCTTTTCCATATCATCTGCAGCCATCTTTATCTGATTATACCCTGAAAAACCATTCATAAAAGAGAAAATTGAATGCTTAGCCGTATTATCTACCAATGTGTCGATATGAGGCAAAGAAAAGTTATCCTTTGGGCTAGCCTTATTCAAGTCTCGATAGTCCACACACATTCGTACTTTTCCATCTTTCTTAGGAACTGGGACTATATTGGCTACCTATTCTGGGTACTTAGCCACTTGTAGAAAACCTGCATCAAATTGTTTCTTCACCTCCTCTTTAATCTTTAGTAGCATTTCGGGCTTCATCCGTCTCAGTTTCTGTTGAACTGGCTTACATTCTGGCTTTAGAGGCAATCTGTGCTCCACTATCTCTGTGCTCAACCCTGACATATCCTGATAAGACCAAGTGAATATATCTACAAATTCTTGAAGTAGGTCTGCCAATCGTTGCCTATCTCCCGACGAAAGTGAAGTACCTATTCTGACCTCTTTGTTATTTTCTTCATCTCCCAAATTCACTAAGTCCACTACCTCTTGATGAGGCTCAATTGGCTTATTTTCTTGCTCTATCATCCTCATTAGGTCCGGAGGCATAACATATTCTTCAGGATTCTCTTCATTATCAAGTTCATCAGTATTAATTGAATTCTCAAAGCTAACCCCTTGATGGTTATCATGATTATCTTCATGTTCATTTAAAGACCTGAAATCGAATAAAATGGGATATGTTGGCAAGATGTGCTTGGAGAGATGGAAATAATGAGGGTATAAGAAGAAATGAATGAAAATGCATCCTTTCTATTTTTTATTAAAAATAATAAATGATGAATGGCCCAAACAAAAAGGATCACCCCATAGCCTTGGGCAATAGCTATTGAGATGTTATAATTACATTGTGTCAAAATCAAAAGTTAAAGGCATTTTGATGGCACTCCAATTGTTCAGCTCATAATCTGGTGGACAAAGGCGAACCCACTCCTCTTGATTAACCCTCACTTCATCTTCAACAGCATTAATGGCTAACTGGGCAAAATCATCTTCCACATTTTTCCTTGCATCTGGGTTCATAAATCCTCCAGGTCTGAAGGTTTCATACAAGTGTGGGATAAACATCAGTCTTGCTATCTTTCTTGATGGCCTTCTTTTGACTTCCTACTCTGCCATCTCATAACCTAGGCCTGCCTTGTCGCTATTGTCCACTATTGTTGAAGGTTCTTTAATTCCCTGTAAATTTTTGCCTAGCCCAAGTCCTGGACACCAGTCTTTGTTGATGACTTAGCTCACCACTATCTTTGAAAAAGGCTGACTTTGAAATCCTTCACCTACAGTATTGACTAATTTAAAAGATCGATAGGAGCATTCTAATGCTTCTTCGGTAGCCTCTACATATGGAGTGTTCAATGGTTGGGTCACTAGCATATCTTCTTCCCTAACTACCACTACTAATTGACCTCCCATATTGAACTTGATCTTCTGATGTAAAGTAGAGGGCACAGCTCTTGCCATGTGAATCCATGGTCTTTCTAACAAACAGCTGTAAGACGGAGAGATGTCCATCACTTGAAATTTTACATTGAAGGTGCATGGCCCAATTTGTAAGGGCATCTTAATATCCCCCAAGACTTCTTTTCTAGTTCCATCAAAGGCTCTCACAATCATCTGACTATCTCTCATATGAGAATAATCGATGGGTAGCCTTGCCAAAGTTGACATAGGCATGATGTTGATAGCAGAGCCATTATCGATAAGGACCTTGGCTATAATATGGCTCTTGCACTTGACTGTGATATGTAGAGTCTTGACATTTCTTTTTCCCTCTAAAGGAATTCATTATCACTGAATGAAATGTGATTTGGCATAACTAGATTTCCAGCCAAGTGGTTCACATATTCGACAGACACGTTATGTGCCACGTATGCCTGATTCAACACTTTCAGCAGGGCATTTCGGTGTGGCTCTGAGTTCAGTAGTAATGATAATAATGAGATTCAAGCTGGCATTTTATTCAACTGTTCCACAACTGAATACTCACTATGTTTTACCAGCTTCAGGAATTCACAAACCTTCTTTTCTGATACTGGCTTTGGCTGATCTTCTTCAGGCTCTATCTCCAGATTATTCCGTCTTTCTCCTTCTTTAGCCTTCTCTCTTCTAGCATTTTCTAGCATTTTTGGGGTGTAGCATCTCCCACTTCGAGTAATGCCTCCTACACCAGTAATATTGGAAGCATTGATTTTGGAAACCTCTTTTTTCTGTCCCTGAACTACAGTGTCACAGCCATATCTCCAGGGTACAACTTTATCATCTTTATATGGGTAAAGAGTTGGGACTTTAAAAGTTACTGACCTGGGAAGGAGTTTGTCTATGACTGACTTTGGTTTGTTCCCACACTAAATTGTCACTGGTTTAGGAAACAACTTTCTAGGCTTATCAATCATGCACACCTCAGCATTTTTCAAGCCTTCTTTTTCTTCATAGACCTCCATCTGATATGAATCCAAGAGTTTTTGCACCTCTTGGTGAAACCGCTCATAGGACTCAATGGAATGGCCCATTGCCCCACTATGATACTTATAACTAGTACCAGCTATATATGTTCCATGATAGCTATGTGGACTTACCAGTTGTATCATGTCTGCTTTTCATAAAATATCGAACAGTTGGCCGATAGGTGTTTTAATATCTACCACTTTTTTCTTCACATGGCGCTCCTGTTCTTCACCTATAGCATTCACATTATGATTTGGTAAAGGATTGCCACTAACATTTGGCGCAGCCATCCCTCTAGTATCAAAGCAGATCATCCCATCCTTGATCAATCGTTGCACTTTATGTTTCAGGGTAGTAAAATTTTTGATAGAGTAACCAGCAATCCCATAATGATAGTCACAGTGGGCAGTGGGATCATACCACTTGGGGTAAAGTGGCTTGAGGGGTTTCAATTTACTTAGAGCAATCAAATGATTGTTGTAGAGCTCCTTGTATAATTTCGTATAGGTCATGGGAATAGGGTCAAAAACAGGTCTCTCACGAGTGGTTTGTTGCTCCCGCGAGCCACCAGTAGGGTTAGTTGGGCGATTTTGTGGTCTTGGGGTAGGTTGAATGTTAGGACTGTACATGGTGTTTTGGGGTCTATGAGAGGTTTGATAGGTTTGGGGGTATGGTGGTTGTGTAAATGGTTGGTATGGGTGAAAGGAAGTGTTATTTACAGCAGGGTGATATGCCAGATATTCTGGTGGAGGGTAAGGTGAATAACTTCTAAGTTGCTGTCTATCAAAGCTCACAGCTTGAGCTTCAATTTCTTTTTTCTTTGGGATTCTTTTGCTAGATGCTTCATTTCCTTCTAGCTTGCCATTCTTGATGGCACTCTCAATGATCTCTCCTAAGATTACCATATCAGCAAAATTTTTTGTTGCATTCCCTATCATCTTTTCATAATAGGGAGGTTTTAAAGTGCTAACAAATAGCACTGTAGATTCTTTCTCGATCAGAGGAGGCTGTACCTGAAAAACAATATCTCTCCACCTCTGGGCATACTCTTTGAAAGACTCATTTGCCTTTTTCTCTAGATTCTACAAAGACAAACGATCTGGGGCCAAATCGATGATATGTCGATATTGACTAATAAAATCATGCGCCATATCGCTCCAAGAGCGAATGCGAGTCCTGTCCAGCTGAACATACCATCTGGCCGCAGAGTCAGTAAGACTGTCCTGAAAAACATGCATCAAGAGTTTTTCATCATGTGCATGAGCTGCCATCTTCTTGCAATACATGGTGATATGGGTTTTGGGGCATTTTGTACCGTCATATTTTTTAAATTTCGATACTTTGAACTTATGGGGGATAACCACATCGGGAACTAGGCAGAGTCCAACAGCATCAACTGACCCATAAAAGCTAAATCTTTCCACAGCCCTTAGCCTTTGCTCTAGCATGCTAATTTTGGAACTTTCTTCAGCTTTCACTCTCATCTTTTCTTTCTCCTTCTCTTTTAAATCATCTAGATCAGGAATTGGTTCTTCTACCTTTTCAGTGAAGACAGGATTTATATAGCTGTTATACTGCCTTGGGTTGAAAGTTGATGGCATTCAAGGATATGTTGGATATGCAAAGTGTTGTGGTGGGACCTCTTGGGCATACTGGGCTTGAGGTGGGCCAAAACCTGAAGGGTACAAAAGGTCAGCCACTTCTTGCTGGCTTGTACTTCCTTCAACTCCTTTTCTTTTATTCATGTTATTAAGAGCTTCCAAAATCTTGCTTAGCTCACTCTCTATCTTTTCCTAGCTTTTTTTAACTTTTCAAACCTATGAGAATTTTTCTGCTCCATTTGCCTTGCTCTGGATCTTGTGTTGAATCGATGGGCAGGGTTTTCGCTAGACGGAGCTATCCTAGAACCTTGAGTACCATATCTTAGAATTAGTAAATTGGCATGATCATCACATGGTTATTTTGTTAAGTGTAATGAATGAGAATGCTATGAATGAGAAATGCATGTATGCAAAGAACATTTGCCTTAAAACGGTATTCAACTAAAAAAATTTCATTTATTCCAAAAAACTTTGATCTACATTGAGTTCAACATCCTAGAATTATAGCCATAAAATTGTTTGATCTGTTCATACTGGGCCTTGGCTTCTTCTATGAAGTTCAAGAGATGCTGTCCATGTTCTCCTACTAGGGCCACCACTTGTCTTAATGCCTCTGCCTCTTCCACCATCTCTCTTGCCTTAGCACCCCTTTATGAATTTGGGTTATTAAGTGCTCAATGTATTTCTGCCTTCCTAGGTTCTCTCTTTTACCACACCAGACTTGGTATGATAATTCTCTATGTTCTCTAACCAATGCAGTGATGTGGTCTCCTTGTTCTTCCAACCTTTGACTTAGCCCGCTCAAATAACTATTTAGCATGTTAATCTCTGCCTGTGCTTCAGTACTTTCTTCTTTCAACTCGGTATACTCTTGTTTTAGTCTTGTATTTTCCTCAGTCAGCTCGGTAATGGTTATCTCTTTGGCTTTTTCTCTCACACATAGCCTCTTATGCTTCTGGTGTAACTTTGCTAGATCTTCAGTAGCTGTATCACGTTCTCTAGCAATTTTGTGAACTTTAACTTCATAACTTTCAGCTCTACCTTTCCACTGGGTTTTTTTTTCTTGAAGTTCTTGAATCTCTTTCTTTAACTTGATCTTCTCAAACTCAAATTCTTTTGTTGCTAGTTCTGACTCTGATAGTGTCTCTTCAAGTTTTTCTTCTGTTGGTGGTCGAGATATTTCATAAGTGAATACCATTTCTTGGCTTCTCTTTGTTCTCCAAACCAAGAAACCTGGGGTGACTTTTTCAGTGAATGGTCCAGGACTCACTCTTTGGGGATTTTTCCATGCTTTGATCATCTCATTCATCCTCTGAAATGCTTTAGGCTCACTGTAAGAGAAATCTAACTGATGAAGCCCATAAGTCATAGGAATGAACTGTTCTCCCCCCAATTGCCTTCTCACTAAGAGTGGTGCATAATTCGTCACTCCCCATAAACCCAGAAGCGGAACCACTGTACTATCCCCACATTGGTATAACATAGGCTCACGATTCATCCATGGGGCCAACCATCTCACCCTGGCATTTTCTAATTTTTGTAAGAAAGTTATCCATTCTTGTTTAGACTTCCGCTTTGACCACCCACTTTCACAGAATTCTTTGATCGGAAAATGATTACGGATGTAAATCTTCGAGAAAGCACCATTTCCTTGTTCAAAATGGCTTTTCATCCACACGTACAACAACTGTATGCATCCTATGAAGCGCCCTCCATTTTGACGACAATAACTCAAAGATCTGATAGTCTCTGCTAATATTATCGTTGAAGGATTGCAGCCATTAATCACACTTTCAAAGAAATCAACCATTGCTATCTCAATATGTCTCAAAACCTTTGGAAAGATTACCAGTCCATATATAGCCAAGGCAAATATGTCTAACCCCCGTTCTTCATTGACGCGTTGCATCAGAAACTCATGAAAGAACTTTCAAGGTAGGCAAGCCTGTTCTTGTTTCTTCTTTGTATGAGAATCCACAACTTCTTTGTCTATCCCCATGAGTTGAGCCAGACTTTTACGAAATCTTGACTTATGCTTTTTGACATATATCTTGTCAAGAGTCTTGAGATGCAAACCTACCAAGACCGAATATTCTTCTATGGTGGGAGTCATATCAGCTTCGTTAAAGATGAAACACCTGTATGCAGGATCTCAGAATTGTGTTGCAGCTCTAATTAGTTGATCATCAACAGCCACTACTAGAAGGTGTGCTATATGCCCATGTTTCTGACAAAACTGCTCTTGTCTTGACGGACTCATCTTTTTCCATATATCAACCAAATCTTCTAAATTGTTCTGTTTGAGGAGGATAGATGTTTCTTGAGACAGAGTAGACTCATACCCAATTGGCAAACAATCTCCCATCTTCAGTTGAGTCTTTTCTGACAGGGCCCTTACTTCATTAGGTATCCCACAGGGTGCTAATACTGATGAAGAGCAAACTAAGCGTTCATTGGTGTCCATGAAAAAAATTTGTTGAAGATCGTTTTTCAGGCAAATGTTCTTTATGCAACTTTATGATATGCGCATGAACCAATGCAAAAGGAAAAAAAAAAGGTTAGTATACCCAGAAAAAGAATAAATAACTAAATAAATTTAAATATCACACAAAGTAAAAGGGATGAATCCTATGCTTTTGGTTAATTCTATCAGGGAAGAGTGATGGCTCTATCTATGGGTTAGGTACTCTTAAGGTTCACTATATGTGGTTTTAAGGTCAAAGTCTAAAGGTCCACAAATTGTTCCTTACATCCTTGTCCATCACAGACTAGTAAGGCACCCTAATCCTCACCCATTACAGGCTACCAGCGGAAAAGGTTCAATTTGAGTGGGAGTATTTCGCTAGCCACTGCGGAGGTATTAGACCTCATGAAAGTAATAGGTACTTTACTCCCTCCTAAAGGGACGAAGCTCGGGTGTAGAGCTCATGTCATGCCATGCACATGAATGACATAATTAACAAAGTAAATAAATATGAATGACTAATAACACATATATACAGAAGGGTTCAATTTTATTAGGCTTTTGGATAACACAAATTATTTGCTGGCCTGACTCTCAAGATCCCCAGTGAAGTCGTCAAGCTGTCATAACGTCTAGATCTGGGGATCTATCGCTAGACATTGACTTTAGGGAGTCGCCACCAATCTTTTTTATCTAGGTGCGATTGGCCACCTAAAGAATCTGTCTTTTCAGGGAACACCTAAGTTTAAGGGTCCCTAAAAGAATATGTTCAGGTCTGCTAACCAGAACAGGGTTCGGGAGTTCGGTTACGTGTGAGGAAGGTTATAGCACCCTCACAACGCCCATCAAAAGATGGTACCAGCTTAAATTTGTGTTATCCAAAAGTCTTAAAATTTTACCAAGTAATTAATTATTGGAAATTTTTCTCAATTGACTCTAATACTTTTAGCAGAAAATTGAGAAAATTTCCTCACCTCAAGAGTATGCAAGAAAAACTACTATTTCACTTGCAGAAGCTCCGTCGTCGGATTAATTAAAGAAAAATCAAAATCAAAATCAAAATAGAAAGGAAGAAAAGAATGATTGTTCTCGTGTAGGGAAAATTGATACTTTCAACTTTTCCCAAAAATATTTTTTGAAAATTTATTTTTTAAGAAAAATTGATACTTTCAACTTTTCCTCAAAAATATTTTTTTTTGAAATTTTGATTTTTCAGGAAAATTGATACTTTCAACTTTTCCTCAAAAACCTTTTTTTTTGAAAATTTATTTTTAAGGAAAATTGATACTTTCAACTTTTCCCCAAAAATATTTTTTTGAAAATTTATTTTTTTTAAGAAAAATTGATACTTTCAACTTTTCCTCAAAAACCCTTTTTGAAATTTATTTTTAAAGAAAATTGATACTTTAACTTTTCCCTAAAAATATTTTTTTCTGGAAATTTTGATTTTTTATTTAAAGAAAATAGAATAATAAAAAAACAAATAAATGAAAAAAAAATAAAAACCTGAAGCTGCTCGGATTGCAGCTCGGCTCGGCTCAGCTCAAGGAAGAGAAACGGCTCAAGGGGGCGGCTTAGAGCTCAGCTCGGCTCGGCTCGGCTTGGAGGGGGCAGGCACGCGCGGGTCAGGAAGCGGGTCGACGCTCGGGTCGGGTCTCGACAAAAAGCGCGGATCCTCTGGGTTACTTAAGGCCAAAACGACGTCGTTTTGAGAGGGTATAAAAGGCACTTCCTTCTATTTTTTGACAGAACACTCCTTCCTTCTCTCTCTCTTCTTCCCTTTTTCCTCTCCCTTCTCTCTAAAAGCTGAAAAATTCCGGTGGAATATCGGCCGGATTCTGAAAAATGTGGTCGAAATCTGGAAAATTTCACCGAAAGTTGGCCGGAAGATCACCAATTTCTGGGATTGTTCACCAGAAACTGGGCAGGTCACCGAAAACTTCAAGTTTGGCCAGAATTTTCGTCAGAAAATTCAACCTTCGTCGGAAAATTCACCAGAATCTGGAATTTCCAGAAATTTCCAAAAAAAAAATCACCAAAAAACTTCAAAAAAATTCTTCTCACTCCCAGAACACTCCTAAACCCTTTCTTAGCTCTCTATACACCCTTATTCTCTCAATCAGTAGCTTTTGCTTACTGTTTTCTCTCTCTCTAGCAATCTGTTCTAGGGGTCCTTTATATAGGGATTGATCAGGAGTTTCTGATCAATCCCAATTCATTTTTGGACGGGAATTCAATCTTTGAATCCAATCTGGACTCTCTTGATTGAATTCCCTTTTAAAGTGGGATTCTTCAACTTTCAATCCTAGCCCTCAAAAAAAAAAAAAAGAAAAAAAATAAAGTAATGATAATAATCAGATAATCGGTAAAATCAGATAAAAATAAGATTAACAGATAATAAAAATAAGATAAACCCAAAAAATATTACAAGATAAAAAATAATAATAAATAAATTATAATATATAACTATCTAAAAATACATATACATATTAACAGAAAAGAAGGAAAAAATAAATAAATAAATAAATAAATAAAAATATACATATAATAATAAATAATAAAATACAAAAAAAGAAAAAAAAATAATAATAATACAAAGTGGAAATTGAATTGGGCTTACCCATTTGGGCCAGGCCCAATTGATCTGGGCCTGGACCCAATTGGGTGTCTACAATGGGTAATCACAAAAAAAGAGGAATGTCATGAAAACGCATTAAGCATGTCACTTTATTGAAATGATGAAAAATAAGATAAAATCCAAGTACATAAAAGAATATCTATATTCTCAAAAGATCCAAAATGATAACAGGTCCAATCAACTTTCTAAAATTATGCCTTTGGATGATTGGGTGACGAGTTATCACTGACATTAGATGCTATGTTTCTACTAGTATCAAAATTTATCAGCCCTCTTTTAATCAAAATTTGCACCATATGTTTCAAAGAGATGCAATTTTCGATGGAATGGCCTGTCACCCCAAAATGATAGTCATAGCAAGCAGTGAAGTCATACCATTTGAGATAGGAAGGTTCAAGTTATTTTACAAGAATTGAGGCAATCAAGTGGTTCTTATAAAGCTCTTGGTATAGTTCGATATAGCTCATGTGAATAAGGTCAAATGTAGGCTTCTTTCTATTTCATGATTTTTGTGTACCACTCGTTGGGGTAGTGGGATAAATGAAGGGCTAAAGAAGGGATAGATAAAAAGGTCATGGAGTTGACTGGTAAAGTACAGCAAAACATATTTGCAAGAGAATGATAAGTGGGATAGATTGGCAGAAGGTAGTTTCTAGATTGTTGCTTGTCAAACTCATAGCTTGAGTCTCACTTTCTTTTTTCTTGGGCATCTTTTTAGCAGCAGATAATTCTTCTTCTTTCAGTTTACCATTCTTGATTTATATATTCAATGATCTCTCCTGAAATCACCATGTCGATAAAATTTTTAGTTGTATTCCCTATCATCTTCTCATAGTAGGGTGACCTTAGAGTGCTTACAAATAGCACTATCATTTTTTTTGTTAGGGGAGACTGAACCTAAGCAACAATATCTCACCATCTTTGAACAAATTCTTTGAAAGACTCAGATGCTTTATTCTCTATACTTTGTAATGAAAAGTGATTATGAGTCATGTCTATGATGTGGCGGTATTGATTGATGAAGGATCAAGTCAAATCCTTCCATGACTTAATGTGAGTCCTATCCAACTGGACATACCACCTTATAGCAGACTTGGTTAAGCTATCCCGAAATACATGCATTAGTAGTTTCTCATTGCTAGCATGTGCTGTCATTTTATGATAATATATTGTGATATGTGTAATGGGGTACTGAGTACCGTTATACTTTTTAAATTTTGGTACCTTGAATTTTGAAGGAATCACAACATTTGGAACTAAAAAAAGGTTAACAACATCCATGAATCCATAAAAATTAATGCCCTCTATAGCCCGCAATCTTTCCTCAATTATGCTCA
Organism: Durio zibethinus; assembly: GCF_047325235.1. NCBI lineage: Eukaryota > Viridiplantae > Streptophyta > Magnoliopsida > Malvales > Malvaceae > Durio > Durio zibethinus. The sequence continues at coordinate 15,276,715 of NC_143182.1, forward strand.
TGGCTTGATCGATTTTAGAGTATTTTGGGGGTACAGCCATCTATAGCTTTTCTTTCTCTCTAGTCTCATCCATTTTGGGGATTTGGATTGGCTCATTTGCCTTTTTAGTGAAGATAAGATTGGTATAGCTCTGAATATTTTCTTGATTGAAATTTAGAAATGTGGCCTGTTGTTGATAAAATCTTGAAGTGACTTGAGTCAGATGTGAAGCAAAACCTAACGAAAATAGTGGCTCAGTATCTTCATGTGAGATGTTTTTTCCTGTTGCCTTTCCTCTATTTCTTTTTTCCAAAGTTTTCAAAATTTTGCTCAACTTTCTTCAAGTATCTATTGAGCCTTTTCTATTTTTTTAAGTCGATCTATATTATTTTGCTCTATTTTCCTAGCTTTAGCTTGAGTATAGTACTGGTGTTGAGCTATCCTTTAATCTTGATTTCCTACAATGATGGTGTAAATTTAGAATGATGTTTATGGACTTATCAGATTATGCATGAGAATGAATGTAATGATGTATGAATGCATGCATACACAATAAAAAGAGGTTAGTAAGCATAATATGTAATCTACATGTATGTTTATGAATAAGCATAAAAAGAAAAAATAAAAGAAGATAAAGAAATTAGTTAGTCACTTCAATAAAACATAGAATAAACATCATATAGCAAGATAAAAACATAGCCTTAAATTTTGGATTGACTTTAAAGGGTTAGAAGATAAGGCTCTATTTATGGTTAGGCTCTTAAAGTTATCTATATATGGTTTGGATCACTTCTAAAGGTTTTAAATTATTCTTTACATCATAGTCCATCACAAACTAGTAAGGCACCCCAATCCTCACCCATCATAGGCTATAAGTGGAAATGGTTCAATCTGAGTGAGAATGTTTCACATGCCTATACGGAGATATGAAATCTCACAAGGGTATAGGTATTTCACTCCCTCCTAAAGGTAGTGCCTGGGTGGAGGGCTTATGTTATTCACATGCAAATGATTAACAGATATATGCAGTGAACAAATGAATAACTAAAATGAATATAAGCAATGAAAAGAAATAAAATAAGAAAGAAAATAAATTTCAGATTCTTTGATAAACTTTCATTGCCCATTCTTTTGTCAACTTTCATATCTTTCCTTATAAAGGACATTAATAGCAAGTTCATTCTTATATCTGAACTATGTATGACATCCTTCAAAGTTAATATGCAGCTCGTTCTAGTTTATATAACAATATCACTAATCCTAATAATTTACGATACACTTTTGTTTTCCATCTTGGTACAACCAAAGTCTCTTGCTTTGTAAGTCATAAACAGCTCCTTCTTAGGAACCTAATGATATGTTATTCCTATGTTAACTATCCACTCAATGTCAGGATTACCAACATGATTACAATCACCATGTGTACAAATCAAAGTAACTGAATCACTATCTAAATTCACTGTTGCAACATTGCTATCATCTGAACTCTTACCTTTCTCATCTTTTCATTTTTGTTTCAAGATTTTGCAATATCATTTTATATGACCTGCTTTGCTACAACGGAAGCACTTCACTTTATCTTTAAACTTGGACTTATGTTTAGACTTACTATAACCTTTTGAGTTCTGACCTCTGTTGATGTTCCTACCCCTGTTCTCTGTGACCAAAGTTTGATTCTCAGGGTTTGAATCTTTTTGCCTTGCTTATTTGTTAAGCATACTATCATACTATCTCCAATATCACTTTGTAATCAAGAGTTAAATTAAGAACAATCACAACTAGAGTATTTCAACTGTTTAGCAATGAACCCAAAAGAAATAATGCCTTGATTTTATTATCCATCTTAAGCTCTACAGTAGTCATCCGATTAAATATATCTTGAAAATCACTTAAGTGCTCCGTAATCGATCGTCCATCCTTGTACTATAAAGTTGCAAGCTTTTTAACAAGCATAACTTTATTCATACTTATTTTTTTCTCATACAATGCTATCAATTTTTTTCCAAACTGTGTGGACATCTGTCTCTTACGCTACATGATGGAACACGCTGATATCAACCTATTTTTTTATTGTAGCCAGTGTATTTCTGGCTAACTTCTTCCAGCTTTAATCTTTTGTATCTGTTGATTTAGCCGAATCAAATTTTTTTTGAAATTTTTTTGAAATTTTTTCTTTTTGAAAAAATCTGAAAAACTTTTAGATTTCGGCAATATTCAAGTTTTCCAACAACTATTATGACTAAAATTCCAAGTGTCGATGCATTTTTTCAGAAACCAGCAACAATCCAACCAAAGTTCATGCTTTTAAAGGGAGGAATAGAGAAAATAAAGGGAAGAGAGAGAAAATAAAAAAGAATTTTGAGGGAAAAAAATAAAGATTTGGGCCTTTTATACAAATCTTAAACAATGCCATTTTGAATCTTAAAACCCATTTAGGAACTATGTGATTTCCCATTTTTGGATTCGTTATGCGCCCAACTTGACTGACAACCCAATTTCAACACTGAATCCAAGTCGAACGAGCTGTTGAGGCACTAAGCCAAGACGTATCATCTTGAGTCATTTTTGTGTTTGCAACCGAACTGCACCTTCCAAGCTGAGCCGAGCCATCCCTTTTTTTGTAATTTTTTGTTTTATTTTATTTGTTTAAATTTTGCCTATTTTAATTTATTTTAATTGGTAGGTTTTTTATTTTTATTTATTTTTCTTGTGTAAATTTTATTTATTCTAATTGATATTTTAAAAAATCTTAAAAAATAGTTTTTTTTTCTTACCAAACAATTGGAGGATTTTAATTTTAAATTATGAATTCTATTGAATGATTGAAATTTTTCATAATGAATTTTGAAAAATAGTTTTTTTTTCCTACTAAATGATTGGAGAATTTTAATTTTAAATTATGGATTCTACCAAATTATTGGAGAATTTCAAATAAATTTTTGTGAAAATTAAATTATTTTTTAATTCTATCAAATGATTGGAGGAATTAAATCTTGAATTGTGAATTAAACTAAATGATCGGAGAATTTCATATGAATTTTTGAGAAAAGAAAAATTTTAATCCTACTAAACGAATGGAGAATTTAAATATGAAATTAAATCTTACCAAACTATTGGAATATTTAATGACTTTTTTAAAAACTTTCATGGAAAAGCTTTTAAATAAAAATCTGACCAAACTATTGGGAAATGTGCATCAAAATAAAATCTTACCAAATGATTAGAGGATTTTATTGATTGTTTTCAAATGTTAATTTCTTGAAAAACATATTAATGAATTCGATGACGGAGTCCTTTTAGAGTGGGATATGAGTCTCCAAAAATATTTTCGAGGTAAGAAAATTATCTTAAATTACTACCGAATAATTGTAATAACTTTAAGATCAAGTTTCAATATTAAATTTATTTGGTAAAATTACAAATACATTTTAAGGCTTGGATAATATAAAATCAAACTGGTACCATCCTTTGGATGGGAGTTGTAAGGGTACTAAAACCTTCCTCGAACGTAACCGTATTCCTAGACCTAAATCTAGTTGTGTGGATTAGAACCTATCTTTTAAAGATACCTAAGTCAAACTTGAGACTTCGCTTTAAAATGAGATGAATTCAATTAGCTGATCAATTGCACCTAGATAAAAAATATTAGTAACCACTTCTCTTATTATATCTAGCAGTGAGTTTACAAATTTATACATTATGGCATATACAAGCTTTTATAGTTGTGTAATATTGATTTGCTACTCTACCATGAATCAAGTTGGTACAAGATTCCTTGACTTCTTTGAACCAAGCTCTGATATCAGTTTGTTGTAACTAATCCAAGCAAGTCAAAATGACAGCAAGCAAATTCACCATAAAAGAATTTGAACTCGCAACAAAAAAAATAATTTGTGAAAATAACAAACAATAATTTGTGGTTTGGCTTTAAACCTATGTCCACGGATAAAGATGATGAAAAATTTTACTATAAAAATAAGATGACGATTATACAAAGTTTTGACACCTAAAGCCTAAAGCTTATTAGATTCCACTCTCCAAAAACCTAAGAACTACGACAAATTTTGCTTTTAAAATTGAAAGTAAATTTCACATCTAGTCACCAATCTATCACCAAAATCCAAAATTGATTACTAAACTTTAATACGTACCAAATTGGTCACGTAAGCAGCTATGTAAGTTGTTTTAAACAATTTTAGCAATTCTTTTAGCAATAGGGTTAAATTTTAGGCAATTTATTAATTGTTAGGTTTGAAGGATTTTAAAAATGATTTTGAAGGAGAATTTATAGGCAAATAGATCTCGAAAGTCCAAAGTTGTCACGGGGAGTTGTTAAATATTTTTTTGCATTCTTTTCTTTTTGGAAAAATATGAGAAATTTTCAGATTTCGATGACATATAAGTTTTTTCACAACTATTCTAGCTAAAATTCTAGATTTTGATGCATTTTTTCAGAAACTAGCAACAATTCAACCAGAGTTCATTGTTTAAGAAATAGGGAATAGAGAAAAGAAAGGGAAGAGAAAGAAAGTGAAGAAGAATTCTGAGGCAAAAAAGAGAGATTTTGGCCTTTTATACACATCTTAAACAATGTTGTTTTGAATCCTAAAACCCATTTAGGATCTACGTGATTTTCCATTTTTGGATCCGACCTATATGCAACTCGATTGGCAACTTGGTTTCAGCACCCAGTCTAAGACAAACAAGCTGTTGAGCCATCAAGCCAAGCTACAAAGTCGAGTCGCACCATCCTAAGTCAGTTTTTGTGCCTGCAACTTAGCTGCACCTTTCCACTTAGGTTCATATTTATTTTATTTATTTATTTATTTATTTGTTTGTTAATTTATTTATTTTCATTCATTTCATGTATCTTACTCATTCATAAGTCATCATCATCCATGTAATACACTCATCATATCATAAAAATCTTTTGCTTTATTTAGGGCAGCAATTTAGAAGACAAAGATGATTAATTAGAAATATGGATTTAGGCATTCGAACTTAACCAAGAAAATTTGGGGCAGACCTACGAGAAGTGAAAATACAACTTGCCAAGCTAGTGGAAAGGGTTAAAAATCTTAAAGTGGCCCGTTCTTAAGAGTTGTCACCAACTCCAATTCGTGTGTACATTAAAAAACCACGTTGCCAAGATCAAAAAGCCTCTCACAATACTGATGTTGGTGCAAGTCATGCTAATGCATCTGATGGCCCAAAAAGAGACCAAGTTGAAAAGATATAGGGCTTTCTAACTTTGTGCTGACCCTCCAAATTGGCTCATACCCAAATCTTTATCCTTAACCTCAACAACCATTGTTGGCACCTCAAACAAGACTTGCTTCCGTTCAACCTTCACAGATTGGCCCAAACCCATACTATATCCCAATTATGAACAATGCTTATCAGCCAATCCAACAATCAAGTTTTCCAATGAACCCTTAAACATATACACCTAATTCTACTCCAAGACCTACACTTATAAGTCTAACCATAGCTTACCCAAAAAAATCATTGAGTGAAAAGAAAGAAAGTGCCATCATTGATCTAATCTCTATGACTTAAAATGAGTTATTCCCACTACTTCTCTAAAACTATATGATCACACTAGCTCATTAGAGCCACTAAAACCTCCTTATCTTAAGTGGTATGATGCTAATACTTGGTATGATTATCATTTCAGGAATATAAGCCATTTGATAGAAAATTACCTTACCTTGAAACATAAAGTGCAAAGTTTGATCAAAATTAGCTTATTGAGTTTTGAGGATGAAGGAGAGCCTAAGATTGTTAATAAGTCATTGCCCAATCATAATGGCTAAAGAACTTATCCACAGCAGCACCAGGATCTTAAAGTTGAAGTATAAAACTAGGCAATAGATTTTAGGATTTTTTTAAAAATTTTTTTATATTATTGTCAGAATAATTTTTAATTTTTAATTAAGGATTTTTTTTCTTTCTTTCTTATTATGTGATAGCATTCAGAGCATGTATCTATTCATACATTTATAATTTCTTTTTTTTTTTGCATAAATTTGTAGTTAGACATCATTCTAATCATAAATTACGATGCAAAAATTTAAGGATAGCTCGACCATCTAAGAACCCCACTAAAAAAACTCACCATCAATTTTACATTAGAGCTCATGCTAGACAAATGAAACACGAAAAAATAAATCATTTTGAAAAAAAATAAAGAGGGCCTAATAAAAACTCGAAAAAGGAGTTACGTAAAATTTTAGAAACCCTAAACAAGTTGAATAGAGGGAAAGCTATGGAAAAAGATGCTAGCCAAGAAGACCATCCATCATAGGATGTAATCAATCCTGTATATCCTCCTGACAATGGCCTATATCAAGCCTAGCCCATTCAAGGCATTCCACCACAACAATTCATATTCCCTATAAGGTATACTTACCTAAGAATGCCATCTACATCCATAAGCATTTTTAAAGTTATGATAACCATGTTTTCATAAAAAAGATAGTGGAGTAAGTTCCAGTCCCTAATTTGGACGATCCAAAAGGAAGGGGAAAAGTGGAAGCTAAAGTTTGTCAAGTCTTTAGATGACTCAAATTTTGAACAAAAGATGAATCCACTAAAAAGAGGTTACGAGCCATGGAAGGAATTGAACTTTATGACTCTACGGATGCAGCCGATCTTTATTTAGTACCTAATGTACCTATCCCACCAAAGTTCAAAGTCTTGGAGTTCAAAAAATATTATGGTACTAAGTGTCCACCGACTCATATAACTATGTACTGTCAAAAGATGGTCACTTATACAAGTGACGAGAAATTGTTAATACCCATGTTCCAAGACAACCTTACTAGTTTTGCTACTAGATGGTGCATTTAATTGGACAAAGCTCGCATTACTTCATGAAAGGAATTGACAAGGGCATTTATTACCTAATACTAGCACATCATAGACTTGGCTCCAAACCTCCTATTTTAGCAAAGTATGGAGAATAAAACAACAAAATATTTAAAAAAATATGCCTAAAGGTGGAGAGATATGACTGCTCAGGTCCAACCACCTTTTATTGAGAAAAAAACCACTGTTTTGTTTGTTAGTACCCTTAAGGATCTTTACTATAAGAAAATGATAGGAAATGCTACCAAGAACTTTGCTAACATGGTAAACTTTAGTGAGATAATTGAAAATGCCATCAAGAATGGCAAGCTAGGTGGATGAGAGATAACCAACATGAAAAAAAGTGAAATATTGAAGAAGAAGGAGAATGAAACTCAAGCTGTGAGCTATGATAATCAACAATTAAGATGTTTGTCCCAATACCCACCACCAATGTATCCAATTCATTATCCATTTGTGAAAAATGTAGCACCTTACCCCTATCAACCTATCCTACCATCTACTGACCTCACACTTTCAGTCAATTCATACTGAATGATTGGAAAATTTCATAATGAATTTCGAAAAATAGTTTTTTTTCCTACTAAATGATTGGAAAATTTTAATTCTAAATTATGGATTCTACCAAATTATTGGAGAATTTCAAAATAAATTTTTGTGAAAATAAATTATTTTTTAATCCTATCAAATGATTAGAGGAATTAAACCTTGAATTATGAATCAAACCAAATGATTGGAGAATTTCATATGAATTTTTGAGAAAAAAAATTTAATCCTACCAAACGAATGGAGGATTTAAATATGGAATTAAATCTTATCAAACCATTGGAAGATTTATTGATTTTATAAAAAAATTTCATGGAAAAGTTTTTAAATAAAAATCTCAACAAACTATTAGGGGATGTGCATCAAAATAAAATCTTACTAAATGATTGGAGGATTTTATTGATAGTTTTCAAATATTAATTTCTTGAAAAGATATTAATGAATCCGATGATGGAGTATTTTCAGAGTGGGATATGAGTCTCCACAAATACACCTAAGGCAAGAAAATTATTTTAAATTATTACTAAATAATTGGAGTAACTTTAAGATCAATTTTCAATATTAGATTTATTTGTTAAGATTATAAACACATTTTAAGGCTTGGATAATATGAAATCAAATTGGTATCATCATTTGGATGAGAGTTGTAAGGATACTACAATCTTCCTCGAACGTAACCATATCCTTGGACCTAAATCTGGTTTTGTGGATTAGAACCTATCTTTTAAAGATACCTAACTCAAACTTGAAACTTCTCTTTAACATAAGAAAGATTCAATTAGGTGACTAGCCACACTTAAATAAAAAATATTGGTGACTACTTCTCTTATTATGTCTAGCAGTGAGTTTACAAATTTATACATTATGACATATACAAGCTTTTATAGTTGTGTAATATTGATTTACTACTCTACCATGAATCAAGTTGGTACAAGATTCCTTGACTTTTTTGAACCAAGCTCTGATATCAGTTTGTTGTAACTAATCCAAGCAAGTCAAAATGACAGCAAGCAAATTCACCATAAAAGAATTTGAACTCGCAACAAAAAAAATAATTTTTGAAAATAACAAACAATAATTTGTGGTTTGGCTTTAAACCTATGTCCACGGATAAAGATGATGAAAAATTTTACTCTAAAAATAAGATGACGATTATACAAAGTTTTGACACCTAAAGCCTAAAGCTTATTAGATTCCACTCTCCAAAAACCTGAGAACTACGACAAATTTTGCTTTTAAAATTGAAAGTAAATTTCACCTCTAGTCACCAATCTATCACCAAAATCCAAAATTGATTACTAAACTTTAATACATACCAAATTGGTCACGTAAGCAGCCATGTAAGTTATTTTAAACAATTTGCCACATAAGCTTGTCTTCTTTTTCACCCAAACCCTAATTTTCTTCGCTTTTCTCTACTTTGCTACATGATCTCTTAATAGCCCCAAAGCACCCTAAAGCAAAAGAAATTTGTCACCCTTCCATAGCCGCAGCCATCGCTACACTCCCACTTTCCTTTTTTTTTTTTTTTTTTTCTCTCAGTTCCTCTCCTCACCGCTGCACTCTCCTCTGTTTTATGCCTTGGTTAAGTGCATTTTAGTATTTTAATAATGGGGTTTTTCCTTTTCGATTCATTTTGAGTATATTTTGCTATTCATATATTCGTGTTGTGTAAAATATTAAAATTTATATCATATTTTACACGAAAATTACATATTATTTTTATGTTTTTATTTTGTATTTTGTTCGATTCTTATCATCTTACTGTATTTTAGAATGCCAGATTTATAGTGCCTATTTCGATATAGATTCTCTACCTTCCATTGCCGTATCTCCCTGATGGTGTATGCTTAAGTCCCTTTTTCTTATTTGCCAATGAATATCTGTCAGCGTTTGTGTTAAGCATCTAACTTAAAATCAATTAGCTTCTCTTTATGTCAATTGATTTTAAGTTGAATGTTTAACAGTTTACTTCTCTTTCTCATTGCTTGTAAGTAGACAGAACAACTTTTGTTTTTATTGCTAATAAAAAAAAAAAAGGGCTAATCTTTTATCCTGACTTTTTGTATAAAGAAGGAAGTGTGCATTTTTAACCATTCCTCTTGCTAGGCTTTAAAGTTATAGCCATTACGTAACAAAGAAATTATATAGTCAATTTGAAATTTCAGCGAGTTCAGGCAAGTGTAAATGCAAGTCCTTATAAATCTGGAAGGGATCGAATCGAATCCTTGGTTTTAATTTTAACGATTCATTAATTATATGTACCTTAAGATTTATGGTGGCTGAAATGAGTTAATGTACCCCATAATTTTATGGAGCAAAATAAGTTGTTTGCCTGTTTCAGCAATTCGAAACATCTGCAAGCCCCCACCTAACACAGCATATATAGTAAGAACGAGCAATAGCACGAAAGGTATTTCTTTGTTCTGTTCTCATCTTTTTTATTAATTTTAATTTTGAAATATTAAAAATATTGTTGTATAATTATTTTTCATATTTTAATAATAAAATATTATGAAATGGAAGGCTTGATATATTTTGCAAAAAAGAGTAATTATCATGATTATTTGTTCAAAAACGAACCTCATAACATTTAAAGCTTGTTAAAAGCAAGTAACGTAAAGTTATTAATTTTGGAATGTCGACATTGAACATTGTAAACCGAAAAGGCAAATGCTCAGTATAAATACTAATTTAAAGTACATAAATAAATCAATAGTACAATACCAACTTTTGTTTTTCCTAGTCAAGAAAAGATCATGAAAATAGTCAATTGCATTTTCATTTTCTTCCTCTTTCTTCAATATCAATTCTTCTCACTTGGTTCTGCAGATGTTGTTACAGTACCTCCATTTATAATAAGTAAAAAATCTATTTTGAAATATTTATCCTTAGAGAACATCAACTTTGATGTGCCAGCTTTATACGTATTTGGAGACTCTTATGTTGATGCGGGAAATAATAATTATGTTCATGTCCCGCAAATTGAAAGAAATTATACTCCATATGGAATAGATTTTGGTGGAAAACCTACGGGTCGTTACACCAACGGAAGAACAGTAGCGGATTTCATTGGTATGAAAATAAAAAATTAATGAATTACAAGTTATTGATTTTTGTGTTGTCCTCAATTTTTACTCTCGTGTAAAAATTATTGGTTACTTCATTTTTTATTAATATAATTATGCAGCTCAAATTGTTGGCTTGCCATTCCCTCCTCCTGTGCTAAGCTTGTCTAAGGGAGATAAGAGAATTCCTCAAACTGGTATAAATTATGCTTGCGGTTTCACTGGCATCCTTGAAAAATTTGGAAAACTGTTTGTAAGACACCCTAATTTGCATAATTTTTCTTTCATATTATTTGTTTGTTTTTTTTTTCTTGGACATATTGTATTATCAAACACTTTTTTTTTAAGTAGAATTTGTAATTTCATCAGGAACGAATGCCAAGCTTGAAGGAGCAAGTAGATTTGTTCGAGAGCACAACAAAAGGGTTGCAGAGTCAATTTCAAAGCAAGGAAAGTTTTTCTAGATACTTGTCAAAATCACTTTTTTTTATCAATAGTGTTGCATATGACTTGGATATCGAGTGGGATGGACTGCGCTATTTCTATGATGAGAACTATTATACTCAACTTCTCATTAAAGACTTATCCAAGCATTTACAGGTAAATTAGTCAGAACCAATGTTAAAATATTCTAAATCTTTTGATAATTTTATACATAATATGTAAACGATATGAAAAATATATAAAAGCAGTACAGTTTAAAATTAAAAAAATATATAAATTTGATAAAAATTAAAAAATATATCTTATATTTAAAATATTCACAGAAATTGTAACACAACAATTTTTATATTTTGTACGTGCTTAACATGAAACATATATGACACAGATGCATGAATTATCAGATGTAACCTCAAATTAATTAGATGGTTGCCTTGATCTAATTATAGAGATGGAATTTTTTTCCTTTTTCTTTTTATATTTGGCAATTAGTGGCAACCATTTAACACCAAATTTGTTGTTTTTGTTCTTGTTTTTTATACATATATAGAGATTATATCAGCTTGGTGCACGTAAAATTGTGGTGAATAATGCATCTCCAATAGGATGTCAGCCGCATCTAATAAGTGGAGGTAGGAATGGACCAGAATGCGACTACTTAGCCAACAACCGGGCATTGTTATTTAACAAACGCCTGACTAATTTATTAAAAGACTTGCAATCCACCCTTTCGGGATCAAAATTTGTTCTTGGAGATCTATATAAAATTTTTCAAGATGTCTATGCATCGCCTACCTGGTATGGTGAGTATTGTTCAATATTTAGGCCCAAATTGACATTGTGATTGAAAATAGATTTACTTAATTGTAAGTAATTAAATGTTCCATCAAATTTGGTGTTTGGGATCAAACCTTAGTAATTCTTTTGCTTTGACATTTGAGATCAAAGATATATTTTTCTTTTTTTTTTCTGCAGGATTTACCGATGTAAGGAGCAGTTGTTGTACTGAAATAGATAAAGGTTTAACTAAACCATGTCTTGCAAATGTAGCACCATGCAAAGACAGAAGTAGCCATGTTTTCTTCGACCCAATGCACCCAAGCGAGAGTATGCATTTCATATGGGCAGGGCGTCTCTTAAAGGATTCATCAGTTTCTTCTCCCATCAACTTGATTCAGCTAATACAATCTTAAATCTGACCATGTGTCTTATGCTTTCTTAATGCCAACATAACAGAATAAATTTCATAGTAAGACTTGGCCCTTCAATTTTTTTTTTCCTTTTTTCCTTTAAAGAGAAAGAAATGCTTAAGTCAATAAGAAGAATTGCATGTTGTCTTTCTTGGCTGTCCATTGATAATAACATAAAAGACCGCTTAGTTATGTTATTCAAGAACCAGATCAGTATACATTAATTGCTTTACCTTAATTTTTATTAAAATATCCATTGTTGAGAAGTTCAGTCCGAGAAAGCACAAAAAGCGTAAAAAGTGTTTAATTTTTTATTAAAAAGTGTTGCAAGTCTCCTTGTTGACAAGACAGGCTGGGGATTGGGTGAAGAATTTCAGTGGGGTATGAAGACTTTAAAGTGTCAAACCAGTCATTTGGTTTTCAGATTGAAGAGTAGATAGCTAATTGGTTTGTTCAGATGATGCAGTTGTCTTTTTTCTTTTGGTTTTGTAACCTGTCATGGTACAACTCCATTGCTCTTTGTAGCAAGTTTTCCCTGCTTTTTTTTTTCTTCTGATAAAAGAATTTTAATTATTGAAAAAAAATTAGCAAATTGCCTAAAATCTAGTTATGCCAAAGAGAAGACTAAGAATCAAATTAGAATATTTATTAGCAGCTGGGCCTGTTTTTGAGCAGGGGCTGCTTCAAAAGTAATTGATTGATGGTATCTAGGATTTGTTCGCAGCAAGCTAAGCATAAAAAGGGAATAAAGCATCATATTTGCAACAGTGTGAAATGACTTCAACCACTTAAAAGACGATGAGTAATGAGAGTGTGATCTGATAAGCTTTAAAACACAACTTCCAACAACATTGTTTCACTACATTCTTAAAATTAAATCATTCGAAATTAACTGAAAGTATATAAACAGTACTCCTAGAGAAAATCCTTAAAGTTGCATTAACTCAAACAAGGTAAATGGAGAACAGACAGACTGGTCCTTCAAAAAGCGCCTCATCCAAATGAAATGAAAACTCTCGGTCGGATGGAATGGGTCAAAGAAGACATGGCTCGTTCTGTCAGCGCAAGGAGCAACATTTCTGGCGCATCCTCTAGTTCCATTCCTCGCTTCGTCAATGCAACAAGAACCATTGACATTCGTAAACCCTGCATTAGCAAAGAACAAATGAACTAAATGTTTCATAATATTTTATTAAATAAGAGAGAAAATTTTGGTGTGGTATTCTTTTTCCTAACAATTCTCACCATATGCTGCTGGTTGAGTGTAAACATCTTCAAACACTTTATATAGATCATACAGCACAAATGTGGAACCCTTCAAGGATGTTTCCAACTTTGTCAACAAGTTGGGAAGGAGTCCATTGTAGAAAGCTATTCTCTGGTTAACATCTTCAACACAGGAAGTATTGTGCATTTTTGTGTTCAGATTGAAAGGTTGGCAGCCTAATGGAGAAACATTGTTAACCAGGAATTTCCTTGCTCCCAGTTGGTATATTGCCTGCATCATGATCATTAAAAATGTATAAAATTGAATATACAATTTCAATACTATGTAAAGATAAATTTAAAACAGTCATTTACCTCCAATCTACCGGACAACTCCTCCGATAAGAAGAGTGCATAATCTTCTGCAGTTCGGAACTTTCGCTTTTGTTCAAGATCCCAATATATGCCTAAGTCATTGGTCCCTATGTGGATAAAGAACAATGACTTAGACAGGTAAAGAGAAAAGCTTTCAGGGCTGTCAAAATGACCCTTCAAGTTTCTTGTTGTGTCGTTCAACAACTCTATTTGTTCATCGAAGCTCAAAATATGTCCCTGGTGTAGTATTATATACAAAAGGTCAATTGTAGTCAGAAGTTTAAGTTTTGGTACTCTAAATTTCACATAGTGATTAGGAAAAATAACTTGAAGCAAGAAAAATTGCAAATTTATTTTTGTGGCTAAGATAACTCACAAATATTTCCACAGCAGGAGGAGGCAGAGGCAGTATCCCGCTAGAACCAGAGCCATAATTTACACCACTAACAAAGATTTTCCTCTCGGTTTCAGACAATCCGAGCATTGGGGGTGGAAATGGCAGGCCAGCAACTTGAGCTTCATCATTAAAAGTGAATATCAGAAATCAGAGAAAAGCAAACTTACAAGAAATACAACATGAACCAAAAATCATATTTTTGCCGATATAAAGTAAGCAACAAGTAGCATGGAATACAAAAAAATTACAATCCCTGTACCAATAAAATCCACAACGGTTCTCCCGTTGGTGGCACGACCGGTTGGCACTCCTCCAAAATCAATACCATATGGTAAGAAATTGGCTTGGCTATTGTGTCAAGAAAATTGTTATTACCAGCATCTATATACGAGTCTCCAAAAACATATAGAGCTGGCAATCGAAGAGACAAATTTTCGGAAGCTAGATATTGGAGGAAGGCAGTTTGATTATTCTTGAAAACAGGTGGTAAATAAGATTCAGAATAAATATGAATGACATAGAAGCACTGAAAAAACAGACTAAGCAAACCAAGACAACTAGCAAAAATGAAAGCCATTGAGGTGCTAAAAGTTTCAAACTGTTGTGTGAGAAAGAAAGACGGGACAATCGCTACAGATTTTAAGAATTTTGAAGTGAAGAGAAGGAGAGGGGAAGGGAAGGTGCAGTATATATGGATCTCACAACAAATGCACTACTGAAGGAAGATGCAGTATGTTCCGCTGGCAGTAGACCTATAATTGACACTAATCCGAATAATGAGTAATGACTTTTGACAAACCTAGGTGCATGCCACCCTACATATCTACACTGCTTTGAACTTTTGATTTCCATTGCTAGCCCTACATATTTTTCTTACTTACTTCAATCACTTACCGTCCAAAGATAGCAGCAAAATAAATTTTTTGTTGACTATAAAAATTATCAAAATCATGGCCAGTACTTGCAGTGAAAGAAATCATGCAACGTTTAAAAAAAATATCTCATCTAATCACATCACAAGAATGTTAACATCAATAATTATTTATGTGAAAACAAAAGGAATAAAAGAAAACATTTATACTTTATCCTTTTTAATCGGCACATGCAAAGGGAAAAATATGTACAATTGCCATATCCACGAGAGTAATATTTAAATAAAATATTTTAAATACAGTTGGTAGAATTTTTTATTAAAAATAATTTAATAAAATTATAATAAATATTTTAAAACGATAAATTGATAAAATTCAATAAAAAATTAATATGTAAAAAATAATGAAAATATTATTTATAATTTGAATTTGATTAATATTTATTTAATGATAAAATTAATGTCAAATTTTTCACTAAAAATACTTATTTAAAAAATATATCATAATTTATTAATTTTTTTAAAAATGTATTTATTTGATCTATATGACAAAAATTTTTATTTTATCGATTTTGAGTTTTAATTCCGATTTTTATTTAATTATTTTTAATAAAAAATTGCATCTAAAAATTTTATCTAAGTCTTTTCTATCCATGATATATATATATATATAGATTAAATAATTTTTAATAATAATTTGATAATTTTAAATATAGTATAATAATATAACAAAAAAATATATGAAAGCGACGTACCATTTTTTACTCCAACCCTTATGCTTGTCATCTTAACGAAACACTCTATTCAGCAATAGCAAGTCATTGCATCAATGACAGTACAGTTTGCTTTCCTCTTAATTTAAAGCAGCTAGTTAATTAATATTTGAAGACGTATACAAGTTTACAATAATTCGATCACAGGATTATCAATTTTAATTTGGAAAAGAAATCATGCAACGTTTAGTAAGAATATCTCATCGAATCACATCACATGCATGTTAACATCAATAATTATTTATGTGAAAACAAAAGTAATAAAATGAAACATTTATGATTTACCCTTCTTAATGGGGCACATGCAAAGGAAAAAATATGTTCAATTACCATATCCACTAGGGTCAATTTTATTTTTTTAAATAATTTAATAAAATTATAATAAAAATTCAAAATGATAGATTGATAAAATTTAATAAAAAATTAATAATATGTAAAAAATAATAAAAATATCATTCATAGTTTTGATCAATATTTATTTAACAATAAAAATCATGTCAAAATTTTCACTAAAAATACTTATTTAAAAATATATTAAAATATATTAATTTTTTTAAAAAAATTTATAAATTTGATTTATGTAATAAGAACTTTTATTTTATCTATTTTGATTTTTGATTTTAATTTTTATTTAACCGTTTTTAATAAAAATTTTATCTAAAAACTTCGTCTCTATGTTTTCTATCAATTATATATATATATAGATATATATCTAAATTTGATAATTTTTATTAATAATTTGATATTTTTAAATACAATACAATAATATAGTTAAAGAAATATATGAAAGCGACGTAGCATTTCTTACTTCATGCCCCAACTCAAACCAAACTACTTTTGGGATGCTTCGCATCTTACTGAAACTGTCTATTCAGCTATAGCACGTCATTGCATCAATGACAGTACTGTTTGCTTCCTCTTAATTTAAAGCAGCTAGTTAATTAAGACGTGAAGATGCATACAATAATTCGATCACAGGATTATCAATTTTAATTTGGAAAAGATATAGTTGCTAGATTTTAATGGTTAATTGTGAATTCTCTGGATGATAAACAAACTTTGAATTATTAAAAAAAAAAAAAAGCAGTCCGTTGCACCATTATTAACTTCTTTTCGTGGCGATGTGACACAATTGTTACTATTATTTTTTGGAATTATTAAATACTATTTGAGATAATCAAGATTTTTACGTGGAAGATAGTAGGGTTCTCATCTCATTTTCAGCACGTTCATGGCCAACTCGTTTGCCAACTAATGCAAGGTTTTTTTTTTACTTAAGTGATGCCTATGCAAATTAGATATTATATGTATTATAATGCTTAAAATGAATCAGTTAAAATACTCGAGTTGTTGTTACTTAGAAAGAGGTTTAATCTCATCCTTGAACACGAAATGATATACCTTGATGAATAATTAATTATTATGAAGAGTCAAATATGATTGATAATCCGATTTGATTTCGTCAGTAATTTAAAATAAGTTTCTGTTGTGGTTTTTCTTTTTTTCCCTTTTGAATGCAATAATTAATGATGCAGATAATTATAGAAGTGAAAACAGAAACAAAATTCGAATGAAACAATTTCAAATTAATTATTAAATCTCATAAAAAGTAAAAAAATTCATGTGATATTCATGAAATTCTGTATGGCGTTGGTTGTACTTTCATTTCAGTTGTGTCCTATTCTTGGCATACTTGGTCATTAAAAATATTTTCTCCGCTGAAGAAGAAAATGCTGGCTGGCTTGATTTGATTTCAGGTCAAAAGATTAAACCACAATCTATGCATTAAGGGGAAAAAAACTATGCATCATTGCGACTGATAATCAAAATTTTTTTTCCACTCTTTTCAAGCTCAATTGGCCTTTGATGTTCCACTCTTCTAACTTTTTCTTACACAAATAATATTTTCATTTGGAAAGATGAGGAGCAACTTGATTTCGTCGAACGTATTCTTAGTTGCTTTCCTTCATATCTTCTTGCTAATTCACAGTAAGCCTCTTGTACCGGCTCTGTATGTGTTCGGAGATTCATTGTTTGACAGTGGCCACAACAATCTTCTTCCAACTGTTGCCAAGGCAAATTACCCAACTTACGGCCTGAATTTTGGCGAACACTTGACCGGTACGTTCACTAATGGAAGAACTCTTCCAGACTTTATAGGTATTGAAGATTTTAATAAGTTAAAATAAATTCTTCATGATTAAACTATTATTAATTACCATATGTTTCTAATTTTTATCCTTTTTTTTAATTGAAGCTGAATTCCTTGAGCTGCCATACTCTTTGTAGACACCCATATGTGTCCGAGGTCAGTTAGGTCGATTTGTTTTAGTTTGTGTATTTATATTATTTGATATTATATTAAAGTATAGTATATTAATATATTATATGATATAGTATGTTATTATTATTATTATTATTATTATTATTATTATTATTATTATTATTATTATTCCTTTTCCTTTCTCTTTGACTAGTAATCCAGGAAACTGAAATTCAAAAATTCATTGCAGTCAAAAGGCTTTAATTCATAATCAAAGGGATTTTTCAATCAATCCAAGAAATCAGCAATGAACCTAGACATGTATTGAGGTTCGAACAGAATCAAATCCCAGAATTCAAGCCTAGATTGATTCTGTCTGTTTCTTAAATTTTTTCTAAAGATGCCTATAAATCAAACTAACACTACAAAAGAACACAAGGAATGGGCTGGGGAGACATGGTGGATAAATTGGAAAATTTTGGGTGTTGCAGTTCTAGGAAACATGTTCTGGGTAGAATAGAAGTTCTAGGATTGTGATTTTTTATTTTGGGTTCGTTTGGAAGTTTTTGACTTTAATTCTAGGTTTTTGGGGTATGGTTTAAGTTATTAGAGGATTTCTGATGAGATCTGGACAAATCTGGGAGAATCTGGGAAATTTCCAAGATTTTCTGAAAAAATTTAGGGTTTTGGGAAAAATATGAATTTTTCGATGAATTTTTCAACAACCGATTGAATTTTTCAGCCAAATTTCGGCCAATATTTCAAAAATCGGTGGGTTTTTCAATTTTTGATTGAATTTTTTTAGTGACTTTCTCAAAAGCCGATGGGTTTGTCAGTTTTCAGTTGAAGTTTTGACGTGTTTTTGAAGAATTTCTAGAGAGAAGTTAGAACTTATTGATCTAGAGAGAGGGAGAGCAAGGTGCTTCTGTGCAAAATGCTAAAAAGTGGCTTATATAACGTCCCAAAATGACAATGTTTTGGAGCACCTAGATCTATGCTCTGACCCACTGACTTGCGCTCTGACCCGTGCGTTAACCTAACCCGATCGTAAGATTTTCTTTTTCGATTTTATTTTTATTTTTCGATTTGATTTGATTTTATTTTTTAGCTCATTTTATTTTATTATTTTGGTTTTATTTTTGAGAAATTTTATTATTTTGTAAAAATTATTTCTTTTAAAAAAATAGTTATATAGAAAAAGATCTTTTCAAATAAGTTTTCAAAAAAAAAAAAAGAAGTAGAAAATCTTTTTCAAATAAAAAATCTCTACAAAATAAATTCATGAATTTTATCAAACTATTAAGGAATTTTCATTGATTTAATTTTTGAAATGGAATCCACCAAACTATTGGGAAATGCCATGAATCAGTTTAAATAAAAAGACAAATTTGTCTTCCAAACAATTGAAGGGTTGTTTCAAAGTAAGTTCTATCAAACTATTGAGAGACTTTACTAAATTTTTTGAAATAACATAAATTGAAAAATTCGACAATTGAGCTTCTTCAAAGTGTGACTTTAGTCTCCATGAATACTCTTGATGTGAGAGAATTATCTTAAATTGCTATCAAACTATTGGGACAAATTTAAGATATATTTTCAATATTAAATTATCTGGTAAATCAAAAATATGATCAAGGCTTGGATAATCTGAAATCTAACTGGTACCATCTTTTGGATAAGCACTATGGGAGTGCTATAACCTTCCCTAAGCGTAACTATACTCTCAAACTTAAATTCTGATTTCGTAGATCAAATTCAATTAGGTGGCCAATCACACTTCAATAAAAAAGATTGGTGGTGACTCTTCTAACCCATGTCTAGCGGTAGGTCTATGGATCTATACGTTATGACAATTTGGCTACTTTATTGAGGACATCAAGAGTCAGGCCAGTAAATGATTTCTTATTATCCAAGCCTTGCTTAATAAAGTTAAGATTTTTTATTTATTTATTTATTTCTTTTCATTGCTTATATTTACTTAGTTGTTCATTTATTTACTATATATATATGTCATTCATTTGCATATACATAACATAAAGCTCTCCACTTATGCTCTATCTTTATGATAGAGTGAAGTGCCTATGCCCTTATGAGATTTCATGTCTCCGTATAGGCCTATGAAACACTCTCATTCAAATTAAACTCTTTCCGTTAGTAGCCTATGATGGGTGAAGATTGGAATGCCTTACTAGTCTGTGATGGACTATGATGTAAGGAACAATTTGAGAACCTTTTAGAAGTAATCTAAACCACAAATAGTTAACTTTAAAAGCCTAACCATAGATAGAGCCATATCCTTCCACCCTTTTATAGTTAACCTAAATCTAGGGTCATGTTGTTATTTTACTTGCTTTATAGTCTTTATTTTTTTGAAGTGATTAACCAATTTCCTTGTCTTTTTATTTCTTTCTTATGCACATTCATAAACATACATGTAGCTTGAATACTATGCTTACTAACTTTTTTTTTATTGTGTATACATGTATTCATGCATCACTGCATTCATTCTCATGCATAATCTGAAAGGTCCATAAACATCATTCTAAATTTGCACCATAATTGTGAGAAATCTAGGCTCAAGGATAGCTCAAACTAGTACTACACTCGAGCTAAAACCAAAAAATGGAGCAAGATAATGCAAGTCATCTTAAAAGGATAGAAAAGGCTTAGGACATACTTGAAGAAAAATTAAGCAAAATTTTGGAAGCTCTAGAAAAAAGAAATAAAGTAAAGGCAATAGAGGAAGATACCTCACCTGAAGTTACTAAATCAACATATCCTTCGGGTTTCAATCCATATCAGATTTAAACTACCCTTAATTTTTCAACCACAATAGGTAACCATTCCAAATTACAACTACCCGAGAATGACTTATACACCCGATCATGAGAATGTCTAAAGTTATAATAATCTTATTTTTGTCGAAAAGGCAGCTGAACTATTCAACTGCCTACTTTGGAAGAGACAAAAGAGCTAGAAAAGTTGCAAGCAATTTTGTCTTTGAAAAATTCTAAAACTGATTAGGCCATGAGCATGATTGAGGAAAGATTATGGGCTGTAAAAGGCATTGATTTCTATGGATCCATGGATGTTACCAACCTTTGTTTGGCTCCAAATGTTCTGATTCCTCCAAAATTCAAGGCATTAAAATTTGAAAAGTATGATAGTACCAAGTGCCTTATTACACACATCGCAATATACTATCATAAGATGGCAACATATATCAGTAATGAGAAGCTGCTTGTGCATGTGTTTCAAGATAGCTTGACTAGATCTATTGCAAGATGGTATGTCTAGTTTGATAGAACTCGCATTAAGTCGTGGAAGGATTTAACTTGATCCTTCATTAACCAATACTATTACATCATAGACATGGCTCCTAATCATTTTTCATTACAAGGAATATGCCCAAAGATGATGAGATGTCGCTACCTAAGTATAGCCTCTCTTAGCAGAGAAAGAAATGATAGTGCTATTTGTAAGCACTTTTAAGTCACCATACTTGAGATTTCATGCCCTCATGAAATTTCATATCTTCACATGGGTTTGCGAAACACTCCCACTCAAATTAAACCATTTTTGTTGGTAGCCTATGATGGGTGAGGATTGAGATGCCTTACTAGTCTGTGATAGACTATGATGTAAGGAACAATTTGAGAACCTTTTAGAGGTAATCCAAATCACATAGTGTTAACTTTAGGAGCCTAACCATAGATAAAGCCATGTCCTTCCACCCTTTATAGTTAAACCAAATCTAGGGTCATGTTGTAATTTTCTTACTTTATAGTCTTTATTTTTTTGAGGTGATTAACCAATTTCCTTGTCTTTTTATTTCTTCTTATGCATATTCATAAACATATATGTAGCTTGAATATTATGCTTACTAACTTTTTTTTTTATTGTGTATGCATTCATGCATCACACATTCATTCTGATGCATAATCTGAACGGTCCATAAACATTATTCTAAATTTACACCACAATTATGAGAAATCAAGGTTTAAGGATAGCTCAACACTAGTACTAAGTAGGGCTAGAGCCAGGAAAATGGAGCAAGATAATGCAAGTTGTCTCAAAAGGATAGAAAAGGCCCAAGAGATACTTGAAGAAAAATTGAACAAAATTCTGGAAACACTAGAAAAGAAAAATAGAAGAACGGTAATGAAGAAAGATACCTCACTTAAAGCTACTAAATCAATATATTTTTCGAGTTTCGATCCACATCAAACTCAAACTGACCCAATTTTTCAAGCATAATAGGTAACCATTCCAAATTATAACTACTCGGGAACGACTTATACACCCAGTCATAAGAATGTCTAAAGTTATAATAATCTTGTTTTTGTCAAAAAGACAGCTGAACCCATTCAACTCCTAACTCTAAATGAGACAAAAGAGCAAGAAAAGCTACAGGCAACTTCGTCTTTAAAAAATTCTAAAATTGATCAGGCCATGAGCATGATTAAGGAAAGATTACGGATTATAAAAGGCATTGATTTCTATGGATCCATGGATACTACCAACCTTTGTCTAGTTTTAGATGTTATGATTCTTCCAAAATTCAAGGCATCAAAATTTGAGAAGTATGACAGTATCAAGTTTCCTATTACACACATCACAATATACTATCGTAAAATGGTAGTACATACTAACAATGAGAAACTGCTCATGTATGTTTTCAAAACAGCTTGACTAGATCTGCTGTAAAATAGTATATTCAGTTGGATAAGACTCGCATCAAGTCATGAAAGGATTTGACTAATCCTTCATTAACCAATATTATCACATCATAGACATGGCTCTTAATTGCCTTTCATTACAACAACTGGAGAAGAAAGCTTTCGAGTCTTTCAAGAAATATGCCTAAAGATGACAAGATATTGCTACCCAGGTATAGACTCCCCTAATAGAAAAGGAAACAATAATGCTATTTGTAAGTACTTTAAAGTCACCATACTACTAGAAGATGATAGGGAATGTAACTAAGAATTGTACCGATGTAGTGATTTTAAGAGAGATCATTAAAAATGCAATTAAGAGTGACAAACTGAAAGCAGAAGAATCATTTACTACTAAGAGAATGCCCAAGAAAAAGAAAAGTGAGACTCAATCTGTGAGTTTTGACAAGTAACAATTTAGAAACTACCTGTTATAATGTCTAGATCCGAGGATCTATCGCTAGATATTAATTTAAGGAGTCGCCACTAATCTTTTTTATTTAGGTGCGATTAGCCACCTAAGGAATCTATCATTTCAAGGAACACCCAAGCTTGACTAAGGGTCCCTAAAAGAATAGGTTCGGGTCTATTAACCAAACATGGTTCGAGAGTACGGTTACGTGTGAGAAAGGTTATAGCACCCTCACAATGCCTATCGAAGGATGGTACCAGCTTGATTTTGTGTTATCCATTAAGCCTAAAAAATTTACCTAATAATTAATTATTGGAAATTATTCTTAATTGATTCCAATACTTTTGGCAAAGAATTAAGAAAATTCCCTCACCTCAAGAGTATACAAGAAAACTACTGTTTCACTTGTAGAGGCTCCATTGTTGAATTATTTAACATAAAAAATTTCAAGAAAAAAAAGGAAAAGAAATAAAAATTCAACTTTAGATATAAATCATTTTCTTTTAAAAAAAAAACTCATTACTTTTATACAAGGACAATTGATACTTTCAACTTTTCTTTAAAGCATTTGAAAGTTTTTATTTTAAGAAAAATCGATACTTTCAACTTTTCGTTAAAATGTTTTTCTTGACAAAATTTTTTTAAAAAATGAAAATTGGTACTTCTAACTTTTCCCTAAAATGTATTTTTTAAAAATTTTATTTTAGAAATTTTATTTTAAGGAAAATTGATATTTTTAACTTTTCCTCAAAATACTTTTTTCTTGAAATTTTATTTTAAAGGAAAATTGATACTTTCTAATTTTTCTCAAAATATTTTTTAGAAATTTTATTTTCAAGGATTAATACTTTCAATTTTTCCTTGAAAATAATTTTTAAAAAATTTTTTTTTATGGGAAATTGATACTTTCAACTTTCCCCAAAAATATTTTTTTAAAATTTTGTTTTTAGGGAAAATTGATTCTTTCAACTTTTCTTTAAAAAATTTTTTAGAAATTTTTTTATTTTCAAGGAAAATTGATACTTTCAACTTTCCCCCAAAAATATTTTTTTAGAATTTTATTTTTAAGGAAAATTGATACTTTCAACTTTTCTTCAAAAATATATATATTTTTTTGGAATTTTTATTTTAAGAAAATCATTTAAAAAAATAAAATAAACATAAAAATAAAAATAAAATAAAATAATGAAGAATTTCAAATAATTCTAATTTAGATATAATAACAACAACAACAACAACAATAATAATAATAATAAATAAATAACCTTAACGCAGCTTGGCTTGAGACACAAAAAGTGATTCAATAACTCGGCTCAAAGGCAAAGACAATAGGACATTATAGCTGGTTGATCCATAATGCTCTACAGCCACCAAAAGATGGAGCAATGTATGGTATCTTCAACGCATCAACAAATTTGATGATGGTTATCAAATCTCCATCCATCTCAAAACTGACCACACCACCAAAGCCTGTCATTTGCTGCTCGACAATTCCATGTTCAGGATGACTTGACAAGCTTGGATAATAGACACGTCTCACTTTAGGATGTGCCTCTAAAACTTTGGCCATCCTTAATGCTGTCAAATTTTCTTACTGTACATGAAGATACAGTGTTTTCATGCCTCTGATGATCAGATACGTAGCATTCAGGTTGAAAGTACCTCCCAAAATATGATGCAAAGTATGAATTTCAGTAACCAACTTCTTAGATCCACTTATACAGCCAGCAAGAACATTGTGGCCCCTAATGAATTTTGTTGTAGAATGCAAAACAAGATCAGCACCAAGGGCTAGGGTCTTCTGGTTAAGAGGTGTAGCGAAGGTACCATAATGCAAACAAGTGCTTCTTTGTTGTGGCACAGCTTTGTAACTTTTGCTATGTCAACACATTTTAGGAATGGATTTTTTGGAGACTCAGTAAATAAAAGAGAAACTTTATTCTTGTTGAGTGCAGCCTCTAAACCATCCACATCTGCAGGGTCAATGACAATAGCCGAGAATCCCATTTTAGGTAGAATGGTCTCAATGAATATCTTAGTTTTTTTATAGCAATCTGTTGTTGTCAAAATATATCCACCAACAAGAATCGATGCCATCTGCATAACTGTGTTAGCACACATTCCTAATGCCATAGTCAAGGTCGATTCAGCCCCTTCAAGTGCACTTATTTTCTTTTTGGCAACCACTATAGTTGGATTTCCATAACGCCCGTATTCAAAACCTTTTATGATGTTTCTCCTTGAAGTCAATAAGCTCTTCTCACCAATATAAATAGTGATGCTCTCATCGAAACTCAAAAATGATGTCTTGAAATTATCTGAACCCCTAATCTGTACACTATAGTTGTCAATACAACTTTTTACAATTGCCACCTCATCAGTGAAAGAGACATCGATGGCAATTGCCTGAGCAGCAACCGTCGTCGAGAAGGGTAAATCCAAAGTGGGATCATTCGATCATAAAGTAGCAACTACTTGCACGACACCGATGTTACTACAGTTGTGATGAGCTTTGATGCTGAGCTAGCACACGAAGTCAGGTAGGAAACAAAATATATCAGAGACAATAAACCTCCATCGTCGATTCTTTCTCTAACACAAAACAACGATGCCATCACTCGTCGTGTCAACCTAACATGAGGCTTATCCCCTATCAATACGCCAGAGAAGTCGAGATCAAAATGGCACTCGAATGAAGAATAAGTCTGATTTTTGTGATTTCCTCTCTGTATCCCAGCAAGCTTGGTTAGGATCTATATTTATAGGACAGAATCCAAAGTCGAATGGGAATCCTAACTCTTTTGGACTTTTAGTCTCATCCAACCTCTCCCAATTCAATCCAAACTCCTTAGCCCAATTTTACACCAATTCATCTACCTTTTTTCATTTTTATTTTTTAATTAATCAAAAGGTTAACCCTGAACTCTTGGCTTTTCTTCAGCGGAGTCGCCAAACTGTCATAACGTCTATATTTGAGGGATCTATCGCTAGACATTGATTTTAAGGAGTCACCACCAATCTTTTTTGTTTAAGTGCAATTGGCCACCTAAGAAATCTATCTATTTAAGGAACACCAAAGCTTGACTAAGGGTCCCTAAAAGAATAGGTTCGGGTCTGTTGGGTTTTCTAGTTTTTAGTTGAATTTTTTGATGACTTTCCTAGAAATTAATGGATTTGCCAGTTTTTAATTGAAGTTTTCGACATATTTTTAGGGAATTTTTAGAGAGAAGTCAAAGCTTTTCAGTCTAGAGAGAGGAAGAGCAAGGCGCTTCTAAGGCAAAACGCTGAAAAGTGACTTATATAGCGTCCCAAAATGATAGCATTTTGCCACACCTAAATCCGTGCTCTGACCCGTTGACCTATACACCGACCTATGCGTTAACCCAACTGATCACAAGGTTTTCTTTTTTCATTTTCTTTTTATTTTTTCATTTTATTTTATTTTTAGGTTTTTATTTTTTATTATTATTTTTGTTTTATTTTTTAGAAATATTATTATTTTGTAAAAATTATTTTTGTTTAAAAAAAATAAAAAAACAATTATATAAAGAAAAGACCTTTTCAAATAAGTCAAAAAAAAATCTTTTCAAATAAGTTTTTAGAAAAAAAAAAGAAGAAAATGTTTTTAAAAAAAAAAATCTTTTCAAAATAAATTCATGAATTCTACCAAACTATTAGAGAATTTTTATGGATTTAATTTTTGAAATGGAATCCTTGAAACTATTGGAAAATTCCATGAATCAATTTTAAAAAATAAATAAATAAAAGATAATTTTATTCTTTAAACTATTGGAGGATTGTTTTAAAGTAAGTCCTACCAAACTCTTGAAATACTCTACTAATTTTTTTGAAACAACATAAATTAACAAATCTGATGATGGAGCCTCTTTAGAGTAGGACCCTAGTCTCCATGAATATTCCTGTAATGAGAGAATTATCTTAAATTGCTACCAAACTATTAGGACAATTTTAAGATATATTTTCAATATTAAATTATCTGGTAAATCACAAATATGATCAAGGCTTGGATAATCTAAAATTTAACTGGTACCATCCTTTGGATAGGCGCTATAAGGGTACTATAACCTTCGCCAAGTGTACCTGTACTCTCAAACTTAAATTATGCATCTTCAACTTATGGAATTCTCCTTAAGATTGGAAGTTGATTTGTAAGTGCTTCAATTTACTATACTATTTTCATAGCATTGAAAATTGGCAATTGACCCACTAGTTAATTATCATTTTTTAGAGTAATTCATATTGCACTATTAGAATAAAAATGTATATATAATTTCATATTTCTAACCTCCAATTAAAATGATTATTTTAATTAGAAAAAAAATCTTTCTATTATAGGGTAAGTGCTTGAGTTTGGGTGATCAAATTGATTTGTTTCGATGAACCATTAAGTTGAAAATGCCTAGCCACTTTAAAAGCTCTAAGGAGCTTTCTAACTACTTGTTAAAGTCTATATTTATATTGACATTAGGCAGTAATGATTACATTCAAAACTATTTAGAACCACCATTATTGAGCAGAAACCAAGATTATAGTCCTCAAACATTTGTTCAGCTTCTCATAGATGCTCTCTCCAAGCATTTTGA
This sequence comes from Durio zibethinus, assembly GCF_047325235.1. Taxonomy (NCBI): domain Eukaryota; kingdom Viridiplantae; phylum Streptophyta; class Magnoliopsida; order Malvales; family Malvaceae; genus Durio; species Durio zibethinus. The sequence continues at coordinate 15,304,428 of NC_143182.1, forward strand.
GGTTTTCCACAAATCCTTTTTCAATTATATCATCTTTTAAAAAAACTTATCAATGGGAGTATATCACCTACAATAATTATTATAGTATAATTAACTAATCATAATTTAGTATTATGTAGGATCTATCAAAAAATTATGTAAAGCCCATACTTTTAAATGGTGAATTCCTACATAATTGTTGATTGCAATTGATTAATTATAGTATTATACTAAAAAGAATTTTAGGTGAAATACTTCCCAAATTAAAGAGATCACAACTTGAGAATATGAGATGGAGTTATAGATATTGAGATTTAAATTTCAAACTTACTAAATATCATCTTTAATGGTGACTGCATGAACTAATTAAGCTAAGATCTAGATTACTTTTTTATTTTTTATGCATGTTTCATCAATAACTCTTGTTTTTTTTTCCCCATATTATTGCAATTGTAGAGACTATATAGATTAGGAGCTAGGAAGATAATAATGCTCGAAATCACCCCCATTGGATGCATCCCACGTTACACAAGGAAATATGAACTCAAAAGGAAAATGTCATGAAGAAACAAACCAAATTGTCTCATATGTTAATAACAAGCTTCAAGTAATGCTGAAGAATTTAACATTTACTCTTTAGAGCTTGATATTTATCCTTGCTTGTATAAATTCATTAGTTAACAATTCTACTACTAATCCTTCAAAATATAGCAAGTTTTTAGTACTAGCAATTATCTTATACATTGGTAAGAGTGAAATTTTTAACCTCCACATATCTATACTTAATATAAAAGTAGTCCCCTGCTGATCAATTCTTAATTTCTCTACCACATCGGTAATTTCACTATTTGTTTGAGGTATTGTTGATATTATTGTAATTATTAAGGGTATTAAGGATATTTTATAACAAAATATTAGACAAGAGAAAAAATGAAGGATGAAAAGAACTATGACCACTGGTGGTGTTACCAAAGCCGAGCTCTACCATCTTTGGAAGTATGGGTGATGAAATAGAAACTAAAATAAAAAATTTAAAATTTTCTAAATTTCAATAAAAATTCTCTAACATTCCCAAACTCAATATTAAATAACCTAAAATAAAAAACATAAATCAAACTTAAATATAATAGAAAAATAAACCAAAAATTTAAAATTTTTGAAACTCAACATCAACTAACCCAAAATAAAAAATATATATCAAACTCAAATATAATAGAAAAATAAGCCAAAAAAAAAAAAACCATTCTCCCACCAGGACCCAAATCCTTCATAACATTCCCCTAAACACACACAAATCATAAAATCACAGACATAAAAAAAAAAATCACATCCTCTAAAAAAGGGATAAGCAGCGATAGAAAAATACAAAAAAAAAATTTTCAGTTTGAGTTTATTTTGGGGCTTGATCTTAAGAGAATGATGAATGTCAGGACTAGATAAAAGAACATCATTAGACTTGGTGGCCAATGAAGCGAAGAAAAGAAGCATTTAAAGGGTTGAAAACTACGACCTTTAGGTTCAGATTTAGGATTCTAAGATGAGTTTTAGCAAAAACTAAGACTAAAAACGAACAGAGGAAAGAAAAAAGGGTTGGGGGACAAGTTTTTCAACTAAAAACATTCTTTTGACTAGAGAAAAATGAAAAAAAAAAAAAAGCATCACTGGAAACAAATGAAAGAAAGAAGACAATAAAAAAAAATCTAGGATATTGATTTTAAATAGTGTAGTTTATTTTATAGAAGAAAAGAAAAAAAATAGATTATTTTGGTAATTAAAAATAATTTGGCCCAAAGTTCAAAAATAGACTCGAAACAAGGGATTTCAAACCCAACACAACCCACTCTAAAGTATAAAGGTTTTTATTTATTTTTTAATTATTAAATAAAAATCAAAACCTTAAGAAAATATACTAATAATAAACAAAGAAATGTAAAGATACAATACAAAATAAAAATGTCTAAAAATCAAATTGAAAATTTTTATAAAATTTTATAATTGTTTTTTTTTTTTACTTTTTACTTAAAGATATTAAAAAAATAAAAAATGAAAAAAAAGCCTAATTGGGTGTAACAAATTTCAAATTCTATTAGAATTTATTTTCTTAATTTAAAGTTTTAACTTAATTTCTATAGATATTTTCTAAAAATATTATGATTTCAAAAAATTTAAAAGATTGAAACAATATAAATATGTGTCAATTATGATTTTTTTTTGTGTGTGGATATTAGTATTCAAATCTTTGAATAAAAGATATATGTATATTTTAGTTTATATATTTTTTAAAAAATAAAATAGTATCACCCTAATACTTTTCATAAAAAAAATTACAAAAAAAGGAATGAAAAAAGGAAAATAGAACAAAACAATAATTGAGTTTTTTTCATTTTCTCTCTTATAATCTTTCCTATAATTACCATTCATGAAAAAAATTATAAAACTAAAAAATGAAAATATCAATAATTAATAATTACCAATAAATTAATCATAACCAATAATAAAAAATTATAATTATAATAAAAAAAAATAATTAAATTTACCATCGAGTGGGGATAAATCCCAATTAATTGTCAAGAAAAGAAAAGTTCAAATCATAAAAATTTTTATGTAATATTTATAAAAAAAAGATTAAAATCTTAAAAATATATAATAGTAATAATAAATAAAAATATAAAAATAAATAAACATGATAATATAAATTGTTTCATTAAAAATTATAATTTTTATAGTATTTATATTTTTCTTTGTTTTTACCAAAAAATTATTATATAAAATAAATTAGAAAGATGATGCAATTAATAAAAGAATTTTGAAAAAATATAATGCTCTTAATAAAATACTAAAAGTCAATAACAAAAACAATAATCATAACATATTAAATATTAGATTTAATTTTTTTTCAACGATCCTGAATTTTGTAGTATTTTTAGCATTAGGGAGCTCATACAAATTTGAAGTTACGTTTAAGTGTTAGAAAATTAATAAGTTTAGAACTACCTACTTTAATAATAATAATCTGAATTTCCAAAAATAAGTGATCATACTTGTTTTAGGAATTTCCAGTAATCTCCTTGTTGAACAATTTATTGATCATTTTCAGAAACATTCATTACAACTGTCCATAAATATTTCATTTTCAACTAAGTAGTAAATGATCGTTTTTTATACTTTCACTGCCATAAAGAAAATTTTCCAAAGTCCTAAGTCCATGGAAACTTCACTTTGAACCCAAAATTTTTAAAAAAATCCAAGTTACCTAGTATTATAAACTAATTTCCGAGTTTAGTATTATCTCAATATGGTTGCCGGCTTCTGGTTAAGCTGTCAATTTCTTTTCCTTGTGCGGCTTACCAAAAATTAAAAGCGCCAGCATATTTATGTTGATAGTAATTAATTTTAGCTTAATTATTATTAAAATTATTAATTATTAATTTAGTAAAGAATTCAGACTATTTTGAAATTCTTGGATCAGAAGGATTTTTTTTGTTTTGTTTTTATTGAATTGGGTTTCTTGAAATTATTTTGGAACAGCCTCATCTATCTATTTTTCCCTTAATTAGTATGCATGCAAATTATTAGTTGGCTTAATCATAAGATAGTGGACCCATATTTGAATTTATCTATTAATTATGTCATGTCAACAAATACAAAAATTTGAAACTAAATTGATGAAGCAAATTGAATGAACTCTTTCTAAATTGGATGAACCTTTGACAAACTTTAATTAGTTGTAGCTAGAATTGGGCTGTGATTGTCTGCTTTTGCATGCTGAGTTCTCCCCACTCAAACCAAGCCCAATATACATCAAATGGGGTGTATAGACCTGAATTGGGCTTCAGTTCCTGGTTAAAAGAGTTTACTATTCGGCTTTGTTTTTTTCCTTTGAATTTATTATCCGCCCCTTCTGCCATACCCGACTTCGCCTCTGGATATACAGAATAAAACTTTGGCACGCAAACAATATTTTGAAAACAATAATAAAAAATTGAGTTAAAAAACTAAGATAAAATTTATTAGTTTGTGTGTGATTACTTTCTTTTATTTTTTACTGTTTTACTATAACACATTAATACTTAGATTAAAAATATTGTCGGCCCCTCCTATACAAATTTTGTCTTCGCCTAGTAATCTTCCACATAACCTTGAATTGTAATGGTCTAGCAACGACCATGAATGTCGTGTTGCGCCTGAAGAAATAATTACAACAATAAAGAAACAATAGACAACAATCAATAATCAAATACACAGGAAAAATAAAGCACACCGAGATTTACGTGGAAAACCCTCCAGTGTAGAGGGAAAAAACCACGGGCCACCAGAAAAATCTTCACTATCAAATAATTCTCTAGCTAAAACTAGAGCTAATCAACAACTAGAGAAACAATTAGAGAAATCTCACCAAATAAGTGACTCAACAAATACACCTTGGATTTGTTCCTAGAGAGCTTCAAACTCGATATTCAACGTTCAGAATATAGAACTCTGAATCATAAACCTCCTGACAAGGTTCTAACTCAATCGGACCACGAATCGACTTCCATTTAACCAACTCTCCCTTTTTCTTTTTCTCTCTCTGCTTTTCCTGGCTTTTCTTCTTTCTCTGCTTGATTTTTGACACACACCTAAAACAACCCCACCTCTTTTTTATTAAATAGCTAGGGCTCTGTGTAAAATAAAAGATCAAGCCCCATGGCCTTTACTTGGTCCAAAATCACTTACATGGGACTGGACCCCATTTTTCTAACAATCTTCCCCTCCAGTCTCATTAGGAGGAGATTCATCACCATAGCAGTTTCATTTGAAACTTACCTTGGCCAGGAAACTCATTCCGACCAAGTTACTGCAAAGCTCAAGCTTTTCCCTAGAAAGTTTAACAAGATCATAAGTACCATTCTTTCGCAATGACTCCATCTCTTCTTTCATTGCTTTTAACCAGTGCTCTCTATCCGGAGTAGCCTGCACATCTTGAAAGCTTTCTGGCTCCCTTCACTGGTAACTAAAATAAAATCTGAACTTGGATACCTGGTAGATGGCCTGCGCTCTTTAGTAGATCTCTTGGGCTGAGACTTTACATCACTTGATGCCGAAGGTAGCTCCCCATGCTCAACACTCTCAGGTAAAGAGGATTGCTCCCCCAACTCAAAACTAATAGCATCTAGCTCATCACCAACTGTAGTTGGCTCATTCATATCCCCAAGTTCTGTTTCTTGTTCATTTTCACCATCTGTGGCTCTTTCCTGTGAAATCCCTGTCGGTGTTGAAACATCACACTCAACAGTAACCTGTGTAGTCTTCTCATTTTTTTCAAAGTCTGTTATGGTTTCTTTTTCATGAAAGACTACATCCCTGCTTCTGACTGTCTTTCTCTTTACTGGATCCCATACCCTGTAGCCAAATTCCTCATCACCATATCTTACAAACACACACTGTGTAGCTTTACTATCAAGCTTTGATCTCTGCTCTTTCGGCACATGCATAAATGCTTTACACCCAAAAACTTTCAAGTGAGAGTATGAAGTATCTTTCCCTGTCCACACTCTTTCTGGAATGTCAAAGCCCAAAGGAATTGATGGTGACCTGTTAAGTAAATAACAAGCTGTGTTGACTGTTTCACCCCAGAATGGCTTTGGTAATTTTACCATCCTCAACATACATCTGACATTTTTCACAATGGTGCGATTCATTCTTTCAGCTATACCATTATGCTGCGGTGTTCCAGGTTTTGTCCTCTCATGCCTGATCCCATGCTTTGAGCAATACTCTTCAAAATCTTTAGATGTGTATTCCCCACCATTATCAGTTCAAATACACTTCAAGGGTAACCCTGTCATCCTCTCAATCATGGCATGAAATTTTTGAAAATACTACAGTACCTGATTTTTGTATTTCAACATATACACCCAAGTCTTACGTGAAGCATCATCAATAAAAGTAACAAAATATCTGCTACCACATAATGACTCAACCTCAATAGGACCACATACGTCAGAATAAATTAATTCCAATCTATTTTCTTTTCTCTGAGAACTTTTACAAAAAGAAACTCTATGATGCTTACCAAACAAACAATAATCACATGAATCAAGAGGCATACCTTTGGTCAAGGGAATGAGAGAGTGCCTTGCCAAAACTTGTAACCCTTTTTCACTCATGTGTGCCAGCCTCTTGTGCCACAAGTTTGCTGAAGCATCATTTTCAACGATATTTACCTGGTTACCGTTCAATTGCATCCATGTCTTATACATTGTGCAGCATAATTTTTTCCTTGCAACTACCATAGATCTTTTGAGAAGCTTCCATTGTCCATTCTTTTGTCGGCTTTCATATCTCTCCTTATCAAGGACATTAATAGCAAGCAAGTTCATTCTCATATCTGGAATGTGTCTGACATCCCTCAAAGTCAACATGCAGCCTGTACTAGTTTGTACAACAATATCATCAATCCCAATAATCTGTTACACACTCTTGTTTCCCATCTTGGTACAACCAAAGTCTCCTGCTTTGTAAGTTGTAAACAACTCTCTCTTAGGAACACAATGATATGCCGCTCTTGTGTCAACTATCCACTCAATGTCGGGATCACTAACATGATTACAATCACCATGTGTACAAATCAAAGTAACTGAATCACTATCTGAATTCACTGCTGCAACATTGCCATCATCTGAACTCTTGCCTCTTCATCTTTTCGCTCTTGCTTTAAGATTCTACAGTTTCGTTTTATATGACCTGCCTTACCACAATGGAAACACTTCACTTTACCTCTAGACTTGGATCTATGTTTAGACTTACCACGGCCTTTTGAGTCCTGACCTCTGTCGATGTTTCTACCCCTGTTCTCTGTGACTAGAGCTTGATTCCTAGGGTTTACATCTTTTCACCTCGCTTCTTCATTAAGCATACTGTCCTTTACCATCTCCAATGTCACCTTATAATCATGAGCTGAATTAAGAACAGTCACAACTAGAGTATTCCAACTGTCTGGCAATGAACCCAAAAGAAATAATGCCTTCATTTCATCATCCATCTTAAGCTCCATAGTAGTCATCCGATTAAATATATCTTGAAAATCACTCAAGTACTCTGTAACAGATCGTCCATCCCTGTACTGTATAGTTGCAATCTTTTTAACAAGCATAACTTTATTCATACCTATTTTTCTCTCATACAATGCTGCCAATTTTTCCCAAATAATGTGAGCATCTGATTCCTGTGCTACATGATGGAACACGTTGATATCAACTCATTTTCTGATTATAGCCAGCGTTTTTCTACCTAGCTTCTTCCAGCTTTCATCTTTCTTATTCGCTGGTTTAGCCGAATCACCCAATACTGGCTCATACAAATCTTTGCAGTATAGATGATCCTCCATCATAGGCTTCTAAATTGAATAATTCGATGCTGTCAATTTTATCATGGAACCTGTATCACCCTTCATGATCTCAAATAGAATTTACTTCTATCCTAGTTGCTTCTGTATCGATGTCTCAAAATAACCCTCGCTCTGATACCACTTGTTATGCCTGAAGCAATAATCACAACAATACAGAAGTAATAGACAACAATCAATAATCAAATACGTAGGAAAAATAAAACACACCAAGATTTACGTGAAAAACCCTCCAGTGTAGAGGGAAAAAACCACGGGCCACCAGAAAAATCTTCACTATCAAATAATAGTTATACAAAGTTCTTCTCTAGCTAAAACTAGAGCTAATCAACAACTAGAGAAACAATTGGAGAAATCTCACCAAATAAGTGACTCAACAAATACACCCTGGAATTGTTCCTAGAGAGCTTCAAACCCGATCTTCACCGTTCAAAATGTAGAGCTCTGAATCATAAACCTCCTGACAAGGTTCTAACTCAATCGGAACACGGATCGACTTCCGTTTAGCCAACTCTCCCTTCTCCTTTTTCTCTCTCTGCTTTTCCTGGCTTTTCTTCTTTCTCTGCTCGATTTTTGACACACATCTAAAACAACCCCACCTCTTTTTTATTAAATAGCTAGGGCTCTGTGTAAAATAAAAGATCAAGGCCCATGGCCTTTACTTAGTCCAAAACCACTTACATGAGACTGGATCCCATTTTCCTAACATGTCATTCTCCCATGTTTTGATGTTAGATCAAACCTTAATTTTACAAACTTCCAAATCAAAGTTGAAGACCACCTCAATGATATTTACCCAAGATAACCATTATTCTTTTTTATGCTATTGAGTAGCGATCAACATGGCATATTCATACAAAAGAAAAATCAACTACTGAAAAGATCCAAGATGTAATGATTAATGATAGTAGGCAATTTATGGCAAGTTGTGACAAGATAGAGGAAGGACGAAGTAATTTCATGTACAACTCAATTAAAGGTGTCTTATAAAAGTTTGCAAGAATCAGTAGCATATTTCTGAATATATATGAAACTGTAGACACCCAATTGGGTCCGGGCCCAGATCAATTGGGCCTGGCCCAAACGGGTAAGGCCCAATTCAATCCTGTAATTTTTTTTTCTTTTTTTTCTTTTGTATTTTATGTATTTTATTATTATTATTATTATGTATATATTTTTTTATTAGATTAGATTTATATGTATATAGTTATATATTTATTATTATTATTATTTTTTTTTTTTTTTGTAATATATACTTGGGTTTATCTTATTTTATTATTATTATTATTATTATTATTATTTTTAATTATCTGTTCTGATTTTTCCTGATTATCAGATATTTTTTTTTTTAAATATCTTTTGATTTATCTGATTATTATCTAGTATTTTTTTATTTTTGATTTTGGAGGGCTAAGATTGAAGCTGAAGAATCCTACCGGGAATGGGAATTCAATCAAGAGAGTCCAATTGGATTCAAAGACTGAATTCCCGTCCAAGGAGGAATTGGGATTGATCAGAAACTCCTGATCAATCCCTATATAAAGCACCTCCTGGAACAGTTCAAGAACACACAGAAAACAGAAGCAAAAGCTACTGATTGAGAGAATAGGGGTGTTTAGAGAGCTAAGGAAAAGTTTAGGAGTGTTCTGGCAGTGAGAAAAATTTTTTAGAAAAATTTGGCGAAAAAATTTTCTGGAAATTTCTGGGAAATTTCCAGATTCCGGCAAAAATTCCGGTGACTTTTGAATTTTCCGGCAACAATTCCGGCAAACTTTGAAGTTTCCGGCGACAGACCCAGTTTCCGGCGGAGAATCCCAGAAACCGGCGACCATCCGGCCAACTTCCGGCCAATTTCCGGCGAAATTCCCAGATTCCGGCGAAATTTCCAGAATCCGGCACCGGCGTTCTTCAAATTCTAGAGAGAAGGCAGAGAAGAAGGGAAGAAGAGAGAGAGAGGGGAGGAACGGTCTGCTGAAAAACGGAGGAAGGTGCCTTTTATACCCTCCCAAAACGACGTCGTTTTGGCTTTAAGTTAATAAGAGGATCCGCGCGTTTTGCCGAAACCGACCCGACCCGAAGCGTCGACCCGCTTTCTGACCCGCGCGTTTCAGCCCCTCCGAGCCGAGCCGAGCCGAGCCGAGCCGCACCAAGCCGAGCCGCGATCCGAGCCGCTCCAGGTTTTTTTTTTTTTTTTTTTTTTTTTTTTTGAATTTTTTGATTTTTTTTTTTTTGAAATTTTTTGAATTTTTTTTATTTGACTTTGATTTTGATCTTGATTTTTTTTCTTTTTTCTTTAATTAATCCGACGACGGAGCCTCTACAAGTAAAAACAGTAGTTTTTCTTGCATACTCCTGAGGTGAGGGAATTTTCTCAATTTTCTGCTAAAAGTATTAGAGTCAATTGAGAATAATTTCCGATAATTAATTACTTGGCTGATTTTGATTTTTTTTTTCTTTAATTAATCCGACGACGGAGCCTCTGCAAGTGAAACAGTAGTTTTTCTTGCATACTCCTGAGGTGAGGGAATTTTCTCAATTTTCTGCTAAAAGTATTAGAGTCAATTGAGAATAATTTTCGATAATTAATTAATTGGTTGATCTTGATTTTTCTTTAAATAATCCGACGACGGAGCCTCTGCAAGTGAAACAGTAGTTTTTCTTGCATACTCTTGAGGTGAGGGAATTTTCTCAATTTTCTGCTAAAAGTATTAGAGTCAATTGAGAATAATTTTCAACAACTAACTACTTGGTAAAATTTTAAGGCTTTTGGATAACACAAATTCAAGCTGGTACCATCTTTTGATGGGCATTGTGAGGGTGCTATAACCTTCCTCACACGTAACCGAACTCCCGAACTCTGTTCTGGTTAAGCAGACCCGAACCTATTCTTTTAAGGACCCTTAAGCTTAGGTGTTCCCTAAAAGGGCAGATTCCTTAGGTGGCCAATCACACCTGGATAAAAGATTGGTGGCGACTCCCTAAAGTCAATGTCTGGCGATAGATCCCCGGATCTAGACGTTATGACAGCTTGGCGACTCCACTGGGGACCTTGAGAGTCAGGCCAGCAAATAATTTGTGTTATCCAAAAGCCTAATAAAATTGAACCTTTTTGTATATATGTATTATTATTCATTCATGTCTGTTAATTATGTCATTCATATGCATATGCATAACATGAGCTCTATACCCAAGCTCCGTCCCTCTAGGAGGGAGTAAAGTACCTATTGCTTTCGTGAGGTCTAATGCCTCCGTAGTGGCTAGCGAAATACTCCCACTCAAATTGAACCTTTTCCGCTTGTAGCCTGTAATGGGTGAGGATTAGGGTGCCTTACTAGTCTGTGATGGACAAGGATGTAAGGAACAATTTGAGGACCTTTAGACTCTGACTTTAAAACCACATGTAGTGAACCTTAAGAGTGCCTAACCCTAGGATAGAGTCCTTTCTACCCAATGATAGATATACCCTGAAATTAGGACACAAAAAAGGTGTTTATCTAATCATTTTGATTGCTTAACTTTGTGTATTATTTTTTGTAATGTTATGCATCAGCATTACTTTCATTTCATTCATGAAACTAACTATGTTGTTTGTCTGATTGTATGCATCTGTATTCTTTTCATGATCATGTTTCAACACAATCATTTGCATTCATTTCATGCTAGATTTCATTCAAAAAAATGTACATTTCATTTGTGTATCAAAGCATCATACATAAGGCACAGCATAACATTTCTAATCATGAGGATGGTACTCAAGGTCCGAGGATAGCTCCATCTAGCGAAAACCTTGCTCATCCATACAACACAAGATCCAGAGCAAGGCAAATGGAGGAGGAAAGTTCTCATAGATTTGAAAAGCTAGAAAAAGCTCAGGAGAAGATTGAAAATGAACTTAGCAAAATTCTGGAGGCCCTCAATAACATGAATAAGGGGAAAGGGGTTGAAGGAAATACAAGCCAACAAGTTCCCCATTTACAAGAAGTAGCTGACCCTTTGTACCCTCCAGGTTTTGGCCCATCTCAAGCCCAGTCTGCCCAAGAGGTCCCGCCACAACATTTCGCCTACCCTGGAATGCCATCAGCTTTCAACCCAGGGCAGTATAATAGTTATATAAATCCTGTCTTCACTGAAAAGGCAGCAGAACCAATTCCTGATCTAGATGATTTAAAAGAGAAAGAGAAGGAAAAGATGAGAGTAGAGGCTGAGAAAAGTTCCAAGATTAGCATGTTAGAGCAGAGGCTACGGGCTGTAGAAGGATTTAGCTTTTATGGGTCAGTTGATGCTGCTGGGCTCTGCCTAGTTCCTGATGTGGTTATCCCTTATAAATTCAAAGTACCGAAATTTGAAAAATATGACGGTACAAAGTGCCCTAAAATCCACATCACTATGTATTGCAGAAAGATGGCAGCTCATGCACATGATGAAAAACTCTTGATGCATGTCTTCCAGGATAGTCTTACTGGCTCTGCGGCCAGATGGTATGTTCAGCTGGATAGGACTCGTATTCGCTCTTGGAGTGATATGGCACATGACTTCATCAGTCAATATCGACACATTATCGATTTGGCTCCTGATCGTTTGTCTTTGCAGAATCTGGAGAAAAAGTCAAACGAGTCTTTTAAAGAGTACGCCCAAAGATGGAGAGATATAGCTTCACAGGTACAACCTCCACTGACAGAGAAAGAGACCACAGTGCTGTTTGTTAGCACTTTAAAACCTCCCTATTATGAAAAGATGATAGGGAATGCAACAAAGAATTTTGCTGACATGGTAATCTCTGGAGAAATTATTGAAAGTGCCATAAAAAATGGCAAGTTGAGAGGAGGAGAAACCAAGAGGACATCAGAAAAGAAAGAAGCTGAAGCTCAAGCTGTGAGCTCTGATAGACAACAATTCGGGGGTTATCAACCCTATCCATCTCAAGGTTACTCTCCATACTATCCCGCTGTGAATAATGCCTCATCCTACCCATACCAGCTAGCTCCCCAACCATCTTATTCATCCACTTATCACCTTAACATTCAAGCTCCTATAAGAACCCAAATCCGCCCTACTAACCCAGCCAGTGGCTCGCGAGAACAACGGACTACTCGAGAAAAACCTGTATTTGATCCAATCCCTATGACTTATACAGAGTTATATCGAGAACTCTATAATAGCCACTTGATTGCCCCCAGCCATGTGGAACCACTTAAACCACCCTATCCAAAGTGGTATGATCCTACAGCCCGTTGTGACTATCATTATGGAATTACTGGCCATTCTACTGAAAATTGCACTGCTTTAAAGTATAAGGTGCAACGGTTGATCAATGATGGAATGGTAAGTTTTGATCAGGGAAAAACAACAACACCTCATGTTAGCATACTGAGTGAAAGTCAAGAACAGAAAGGATCTGGAGAGTCACAATGAATTGAGGGGCAAGATGTCAATGGGGATTTCTTCACCTGATCATATAGGGAGCTAATTTTTAATGGAGATAAGGCGGGTTGAAGGTTTTTTGTCATTTTAAGATTTCTTTTCGAGTGATTGTTGGATTTTTTTTTGCAATATGACTTCACTTGTTATCATTTTTAATAAAGGCAAGTCAATGCATTTCATTACATTTTTCTCTTTCACTTGACCATTATTCCATGCCTTGTTACCTTCCATAACTTCACATTCCCATTCTTAAATTTCAGATGATGAATATTTAGACAATGATAACAATAATTCTGGAATTTAATTTTGAGAACTCATTCACAGAGGAGATGATTTGAGCGAAAATAAAGAGGGTAAGCCATCACCAGAGATGAAAGAGATATATCTTGAAGGGGTGCAATATTTTATACAAGTTCATGAGCTTTGTTCAATAGATGATGTTCAAGAAAGGTATTCACAATTGAGATGAAAAATGGCCATCTTTCTTTTACCATTCGAAAAACCATTTATTGCTACCCCTTTGAGCCTATTATGATTTCTTTTTCGGAGAAACCCCAACCAAGGATCACCCTCTACACTGGGGGGCAATTTTTGAAAAAATTTTCACAAAAGGTCTCAAAAATAAAAAAAATAAAAAAAATAAAAAGAAAAAATGCCACACATGACTTGGGGCAAAGTAATGAGAATCCTTTGTGTGAAGAAAGAAAAAAGCAGTGAAATGATGTGGGGCAAAATGCCAAGCTGCATCAAATGATCCTTTGGTCTTGAACCTTTTTAATATATGTTTTGAGCCTATTATATCCATTTTTTTTTTATGACCCTTCACCTTGGCCTACATTACAACCTTGAAAAGTCCATTTGGATCAAGTGTGAATACTCAACTTGAATGATCATATGTTGAACGAAGGTATGCTCACGAGGAAGCAATGAAATCATGCTCTAAAATTGGACGTATGAAAGATATCAACAATGGATAAAAAAAAAAGATGATGAAAAAAAAAAGAAAAAAAAGAAAAAAAAAGAAAAAATGAGAAAAAAAAGAAAAAAAAATGAGAAAATGAAAAAAAGAGATTCAAATTGAAAACCTGAAAGGGTGATTTTGGTAAAAAAAAAAAAAAAGATCCAGGTCAAATGGCTCACATGAATGAAAGATCAAAGACATCTGAAGATCCCTCAAAGACTGGGGCAAAGTTTGCCAAACTCCATATGACTTCAACAGTAAATGGAATGAGTTTTTGAAAAAGAATCCTAGATTAATGTTGAAAATTGTCTGAATATTCATCATTTGGACATACCATTCACCCCAATGACATGTATCCAATTTATTTCCTTTCCCATTTATTTTCTACCAAAATAGATCTCCATTGATTATCTTTACCATAATTCACTTTTTGTCCTCTTATTGTTACACCCTTAGAATGAATTGAGAAAATGCTTGATTGCATTGTATTTGTCAAAATTTGAAATGATAATGAATGAATGAATATGTGCTTAAAAGAATCTTACATTCATTTGAAAAGAAATCTAAGATGATGAAGAAATGGTAGAAACCTAAAAGAGATGATGGGGCAAATCTTGAAAAGTGATGAATTGATTGATATGACTTGTAAGATATGATTGAATGATGAAGACAATCAGTAGACAAAGTCTGTTTTGGAATTGTTGATGCTCAGACAAGGACCCAGCGATGGTGGATGAAATTTGTTTTAAAATTTGCTAGTGCTGAGAAATTCATTGAATGATGGTCAAGGGATGATCGATTGATGAAGCTTATTCCAGAGTATTGAAAAACAGAACAAGGAAAGAATGTGAACGGAAAGGACAATTGAGAGCTACACTGGTTCGATCTTAGAAGAGCAGTGCAATTGGATCCTTGAGGAATCAAAGGGCTTGACACCCAAGAAAAAAAAGAGCTTGAGAAACTTGAGTACCATACATTGAACAGGAATTAATTGGCCAACATTTGCATGGCATGCATTGAAATTCATATGCATTGCACAGCATACACTACTTTCAGGAGAATATAGTGTACAAATTCAAGAAGCAAGGGTGTTCCAACATCCCACATGAAAAAGACAGATATGAAAAGACTTTGCAAGTTTGAGAAGAAACTTGTCAGGTAAGTTCCTAATCCTTGAAATAGGATGTCTTTTGGTATCAGGGTTGACTTATAAGACCTTTGGGCATAATCTCCTGAAATCCCTTCAAACACAACTTTCAACTCCTTCGGACATGATTGACTAGGAGTATTTACTTTTCCAAAGTTCCGTTGCCTCTGTTTAGAGGAGCAATTTATTTTTCAAAGTCGTGGTACCTCTGTTTAGAGGAGCAATTTATTTTTCCAAAGTCGTGTTGCCTCTGTTTAGAGGAGCAATTTACTTTTCAAAAGTCGTGGTGCCTCTGTTTAGAGGAGCAATTTATTTTTCAAAGTTCCGTTGCCTCTGTTTAGAGGAGCAATTTACTTTTCAAAAAGTCGTGGTGCCTCTGTTTAGAGGAGCAATTTACTTTTCAAAAAGTCGTGGTGCCTCTGTTTAGAGGAGCAATTTACTTTTCAAAAAGTCGTGGTGCCTCTGTTTAGAGGAGCAATTTACTTTTCAAAGTCGTGGTGCCTCTGTTTAGAGGAGCAATTTATTTTTCCAAAGTCGTGGTGCCTCTGTTTAGAGGAGCAATTTACTTTTCAAAGTCGTGGTGCCTCTGTTGAGAGGAGCAATTTACTTTTCCAAAGTCGTGGTGCCTCTGTTGAGAGGAGCAATTTACTTTCCAAAGTCCGTTGCCTCTGTTTAGAGGAGCAATTTACTTTCAAAAGTCGTTGAGTCTCTGTTTAGAGGAGCTTCGGCAAAAAAAACAAAAAAAAACAAAAAAAAAACAAAAAAAAAATAAAAAAACAAAAAAAAACAAAAACAAAAAAACAAAAAAAAAACAAAAATTTAAAAAAAAAAAAAAAATCAAAAAATAAAAATGTTGAGTTGAATTTTGATTGGGTGTCTACGTCTTTGCACAATTTCTGTTTCACAGAAAATGTGCAAAGAGGGGCAGCTGTAGACACCCAATTGGGTCCGGGCCCAGATCAATTGGGCCTGGCCCAAACGGGTAAGGCCCAATTCAATCTTGTATTTTTTTTTCTTTTTCTTCTTTTGTATTTTATGTATTTTATTATTATTATTATTATGTATATATTTTTTTATTAGATTAGATTTATATGTATATAGTTATATATTTATTATTATTATTATTATTTTTTTTTTTTTGTAATATATACTTGGGTTTATCTTATTTTATTATTATTATTATTATTATTATTATTATTTTTAATTATCTGTTCTGATTTTTCCTGATTATCAGATATTTTTTTTTTTAAATATCTTTTGATTTATCTGATTATTATCTAGTATTTTTTTATTTTTGATTTTGGAGGGCTAAGATTGAAGCTGAAGAATCCTACCGGGAATGGGAATTCAATCAAGAGAGTCCAATTGGATTCAAAGACTGAATTCCCGTCCAAGGAGGAATTGGGATTGATCAGAAACTCCTGATCAATCCCTATATAAAGCACCTCCTGGAACAGTTCAAGAACACACAGAAAACAGAAGCAAAAGCTACTGATTGAGAGAATAGGGGTGTTTAGAGAGCTAAGGAAAAGTTTAGGAGTGTTCTGGCAGTGAGAAAAATTTTTTAGAAAAATTTGGCGAAAAAATTTTCTGGAAATTTCTGGGAAATTTCCAGATTCCGGCAAAAATTCCGGTGACTTTTGAATTTTCCGGCAACAATTCCGGCGAACTTTGAAGTTTCCGGCGACAGACCCAGTTTCCGGCGGAGAATCCCAGAAACCGGCGACCATCCGGCCAACTTCCGGCCAATTTCCGGCGAAATTCCCAGATTCCGGCGAAATTTCCAGAATCCGGCACCGGCGTTCTTCAAATTCTAGAGAGAAGGCAGAGAAGAAGGGAAGAAGAGAGAGAGAGGGGAGGAACGGTCTGCTGAAAAATGGAGGAAGGTGCCTTTTATACCCTCCCAAAACGACGTCGTTTTGGCTTTAAGTTAATAAGAGGATCCGCGCATTTTGCCGAAACCGACCCGACCCGAAGCGTCGACCCGCTTTCTGACCCGCGCGTTTCAGCCCCTCCGAGCCGAGCCGAGCCGAGCCGAGCCGCACCAAGCCGAGCCGCGATCCGAGCCGCTCCAGGTTTTTTTTTTTTTTTTTTTTTTTTTTTGAATTTTTTGATTTTTTGATTTTTTGATTTTTTGATTTTTTTTTTTTTGAAATTTTTTGAATTTTTTTTTATTTGACTTTGATTTTGATCTTGATTTTTTTTTCTTTTTTCTTTAATTAATCCGACGACGGAGCCTCTACAAGTAAAAACAGTAGTTTTTCTTGCATACTCCTGAGGTGAGGGAATTTTCTCAATTTTCTGCTAAAAGTATTAGAGTCAATTGAGAATAATTTCCGATAATTAATTACTTGGCTGATTTTGATTTTTTTTTTCTTTAATTAATCCGACGACGGAGCCTCTGCAAGTGAAACAGTAGTTTTTCTTGCATACTCCTGAGGTGAGGGAATTTTCTCAATTTTCTGCTAAAAGTATTAGAGTCAATTGAGAATAATTTTCGATAATTAATTAATTGGTTGATCTTGATTTTTCTTTAAATAATCCGACGACGGAGCCTCTGCAAGTGAAACAGTAGTTTTTCTTGCATACTCTTGAGGTGAGGGAATTTTCTCAATTTTTTGCTAAAAGTATTAGAGTCAATTGAGAATAATTTTCAACAACTAACTACTTGGTAAAATTTTAAGGCTTTTGGATAACACAAATTCAAGCTGGTACCATCTTTTGATGGGCGTTGTGAGGGTGCTATAACCTTCCTCACACGTAACCGAACTCCCGAACTCTGTTCTGGTTAAGCAGACCCGAACCTATTCTTTTAAGGACCCTTAAGCTTAGGTGTTCCCTAAAAGGGCAGATTCCTTAGGTGGCCAATCACACCTGGATAAAAGATTGGTGGCGACTCCCTAAAGTCAATGTCTGGCGATAGATCCCCGGATCTAGACGTTATGACAGAAACAATTCATTTTATTGGTTTCTAATTACTCAAATTCAAATGTCATCTACATTTTACTTGGTAGAGTTAGAGGAAGATACTTAGGATGACGGCCTTTAGCAATAATTTTCCCAGTATCTTTCTTCTTCAATTCAACACTGAAAATAGCACCATCCTTCTGAACATGCAATGCCCTTGCTTCTATCTCAATTTCCTCCTACATAGGCAATAACATTTGCAAATTCATAAATGACATACATTATTTCACAAAAAGGTTGCTAGAAAGAACCCTAAATTAGAAACATTACCCTTTCTTGCTTCCACTACTAATGCTAGAGCCCTCAGGATGTGCAGCATCGTACTCAAATATACACCCAGTAGCAAAATTCATCATCAAAAGCCCATGCTCTTTGCAAACATTTGTCAACATCAAGGTTCCAGCCACATTGGTGCGAATTATTTCTGTTTTGCAAGATTCACACCAATCAACATTGAGTCTATTAGTCACACCAACATAGCTAAACTTTCTAGGAGGATAAATTAACAATCGCCATGGAAAATCGAATTGTCATACTCTAAAAAACAAAACTCAAAATAAAAAATCAAAACAAACTCGAACAGGGAGTAAAGATCGCGTGGTCGTGTCCCTATTTGATTGCAATGACTTTAACGGCACTCCGCATGGCAAAGCTTTTGTTTTATTCTCTTTGATAGGTAAACTCAATTATCCCATAATTGCAAGTTTCAAACTTAACTCAAAGGACTTCTAAATATACCTGCTCACGAACATCACTAATTGGGGAACCAAAAATCTTCATAAAAATTGGAACAGCCTTATGATCAATAACTACCTTGTGTTCTCCGAGGTTCAAGAAGCAATATTTGTAACTGCCCAAGCAGCCTCAAGCTACAGATTTTCCAAATATATTACCAAAATTCGCATATAAATTAAACACCTAAAAAAAATAGTTTTTAGCAATTAAGAACTGATACCTGAAGCTGTGGATTTTATCACTTCCTCAATTGGAGCACTCCTCTCTGTTTAAAAAAAAACAATTTTTTTTAAATTCAGATAAAATTAAAAGAAATACAAATGGAGATGCATAGAAATGCCAATTGAAAGCAGTTTTTCAAACTGGGTAGTTGCCTCTAGTTAAGTTGCACCGTTATTGGACCAAACGCTGGCAACCACTTAAATAGAGAGCTTTTTAAACATAACACTATCCTTTTTTTTCTTAATTTTTTACTTTTTTTTGGTTTTATCTTTTGTTGATTATTCATTTATTTGGTTTTTTTTTACCCTTCATTTTGTGTTTTTTCATTTGATTTATCTTTAGTCTTTTTTGTATTATCAAATTAAGTGATAACAGTGATAATAATTTATTAAAAAAAGAGGTTAAAAAAATAAAATTTTTGCCGTGAATGGGTTTTACCAGAATTGTAGTTGGATTTAATTTGTAATAGATAAATGTTATGATTTGTGATAATACAAAATCTTTATCATAACGTATAGATCCGTATACCTACCGCTAGACATGGTTCAAAGGAGTCGCCACCAATTTTTTTTTTTTGTTTAGGTATGATTGGTCACCTAAAACATATTTTGATCTGCAAAAATAGATGTTAGATTTAGAAGTCGATTGCACATGGGGAAGGTTGTAGCACCCTCATAATGCCCATCCAAAAGATATTATCAATTTGATTTCAAATTATCCAAGTCTTGATCATTTTTATGATTTACTAAATAATTTAATATTGAAAATTAGTCTTAAAATTGTCTTAATAGTTTGGTAACAATTTAAGATAATTTTCTCACCTCAAGAGTATTCATAGGGACTAGTGTCTCATTCTAAAAAGGCTCCGTTGTAGGATTTGTTAATTTATTTTATTATAGAAAGATTAGTAAACTCTTCCAATAATTTGATAGGACTTACTTTGAAACAACACCCCAATAGTTTGGAGGACAAAAAAACTGATTTATGAAATTTCTTAATAGTTTGATAGATTCCATTAAAAATTAAATCCATGAAAATTCTCCAATAGTTTGGTAGAATTCACAAATTTATTTTATTTAAAAAATATTTTTTTTGAAAGGATTTTTTTATAAATATTTTTTTGAAAATTTAAAAATATATTTTTTTATTATTTAGAAAACTTATTTGAAAAGATTTTTTAATGGTTTTTTTTATTCTTTTCTTTTTCTATTTTCCAGAAAAGATTTTTTTTTTTTTGAAAACGAGCAAAGTAAAGAAAATGAAAATAAAATAAAAACTTAAGAAAATAAAAATAAAAGAAAATCAAATCAAAAAATAAAATAAAAATAGAAAAAAAAACCTGCGATTGGGTAAGGTCAACGCGCGGATCCTAGGTTGCTAAAACGCTATTGTTTTGGCCTTGTAGAAAAGGTAATTCCCAGCCTTTCTCCTCAAAAAGCCAGCCCTCTCTCTCTAGACAAAGAAGCTCTGACTTCTTTTTAGGAAATCACTAAAAACACCATTGGAGATTCAACCAAAAACTAAAAATTCCACCGATTTTTGGGAAAGTCACCGAAAATTCAACCAAAAACTAGAAAACCTATCGGTTTCTAGAAATATGACCTAAAACTGGTAAAAAAATTCAATTAATCACCATAAAAACGATTGAAAAATTCATATGTTCATCGTGTTCATCCTAAAAACCTAAAAAAGCTAGAAATTTTCCAGAAATTCTAAAATTTTTCTAGATTCTCCAAATTCTGCCTAGATTCCTTTAAAAACTCTTCAAAATCCTTACCTAAGCTTTAGAAACCCAAATCTAACCCAAAAATTTTCAAACGAAACCAAAATAAACATCAAAATCCCATAAAATTGTATTCTACTAAAAACTTTTCAGATCACCAATTTTCTCAAATCAACCGTTTTCTCCCCCCAAAAATCCACCCTCTTTGTTTTGTGATTTCTTGTCCAATTTATAAGCCTCTTAGGAACCGATTTTAAGAAACGGACCGGATTAATCGTAGGCTTGAATCTTAGGATTGGATTTTGCCTGGACCCTAAATTGAGTCTAGGTTCTTGGCTGTTTTCTTAGGTTAAATTTGTAACCCTAATAAAACTAGTGACTATGTTGAATTCCTTCAATCAGATTTCAATTTTCAAATTTCATGTCAAACTTGAAACAAGAAAAGAGAGAAAATAAAATAATAATAATAATAATAATAATAATAATAATAATAATAATAATAATAAACTATGTACAGCATCATAATAATAATAGTAATAGAATATATTACCATATACTATGTTAGTATACTATAATAAAATAATAAAAATAACCCTATTGACCTTGGACATATATGTGTGTCTACAGCTGCCCTTCTTTACACATCTTTATTAGACAATGATGATGCAAAGACCTAGACACCTACTTTGTTCGAGTTAAATCAATGAGTAATACTAACCAGGAGTGAATCTTGAGCTAAAAAAGTAAAATGATCTGACCTGAGCTGAGATTGAGTGACTAAAATAATGTCGCAAGTCGAAAAGCGACCAAGACTGAGTCGAGGTCATAAATAAATGACTAGACTGATGCAGTGAGTCTAAAGATGATTTAACTTGAGTTAAGATCAGATGATTAAGATGATACCGTGAGTTTAAAAATGACCAAAACCGAGTCAAGATCGTAAGTAAATGACCAAACTGATGCTATGAGTCTAAAGATGATCTTACTTAAGTCAAGATCAGATGATTGGGACGATGTCACAAGTTTAAAGGTGACCAAAATCGATTCAAGGTCCTAGGTAAATGACAGGATTGATGCCACAAGTTTGAAGGTGACCAAGATCAAGTCGAGGTTATAGATAAATGATCAGATTAATGCTACGAGTCTAAAGATAATTTGACCTGAGTCTAGATTAGATGACTAAGATGATGTCGTAAGTTTGAAGATGACCAAGACCAAGTTGAGGCCATAGGTAAATGATCGGACTAATGTTGTGAGTCTGAAGATAATCTAATTTGAGTCGAGATCAGATGACTAGGATGATACCGTGAGTTCGAAGGCAACCAAGATCGAGTTGAGGTCTTAGGTAAATGACTAGACTAATGCCACAAGTCTAAAGTTAATCTAACTTGAATCGAGATAAGATGATTGGGATGATGCCGCTAGTTTAAAAGAGTCTGAAGATGATCTGACTTGAGTCAAGATCAGATGATTGAGATGATGCCACGAGTCTGAAAGTGACTAAAATCGAGTTAAGGTTGTAGGTAAATGATTGGACTGATGCTGTGAGTCTAAAAATGATTTGACCTAAGTCGAGATCAGATGACTAGGACAATCTATGAGTTTGAAGGTGACTAAGACTGAGTCGTGGTCGTAAGTAAATGACCAGACTGATGTTGCAAGTCAGTAAAGTAATTTGGCCTGAACCGAGATCGAATGACTGAAAAGATGCTGTGAATATAAAAACGACTAGGACCGAGTCGAGATCAAAGCCAAATGATCGAAACGATGTTGCGAGTTAGAAAAATGATCTAAACTAAGTCGAGATAAAAAATGAGTGATGAATGTGATGTAATGATGCAATGATGCTAATGCATTTTATATCACACAATGTACTAATGCCATGAAATTTCAATTGTGGTAGTAAAATTCTCAAGCCTTCACTAGTCTTTTTTTGCTTCTCAAAGTAGATTTTGTCGGTTGATCTATGTCATTAACTTCATCTGATCATAACTCACAAGTCGTGTCAACTAATCTATCACTAAGTTCATCATTAGGTCACCTTGTTTACCCCTTTCTAAATCATTTTCTCATGCTTCTTTCATTTATCTCATCTTGGATTTCTTTCAAAAATGAAAAACTCTTTATGAAAAATGTCATTAATTTATTTGTCATCATTTAAATCAGTGACAGATATGATACATTTTCTTGGTTCATTCAGGGAATGTTTATATGGTGAAAGATAAGAAAAATGGATCTTTATTACTGAAAAAATAAAATGTTGGGTCAAGAACAATTCAAAGGTGAACAAAAGTAAAATGTTATGATTTATTCAAATAGATATTAATATCCAAAATAATGATTGCTCAGACAATTTTGAACTCAAACTCAAGATCATCTTTCAAAAGCACATTCCATTAATATCTTATTTGAGCTAACCATCATCCTCATTCTTGGGACCTTCACATAAAGTTATTTTTTTCAAGTTTTCATCTTCACTTAAATCACTTTTTCAGGTTTTCAGTTTAAGTTTTCTTTTTTCCTCCTTTGTCTCTTTTTCTTTTTACTTGTCTTTTTTTTCTTTTTGCTTTTTTTTTACAATTTTTTTGTTTATTTATTATTTTTTTGGACACTTTTTTCTCATTCTTTCATTTCTCTTTCCCTCTTTATTCATCAATGATACTTTGATCAAAGCTTCACACAATCTAATGGTAAACCTATCCTAATTTAATGCATGATTCTTCAAATCAAATATTCACATTTGATCAAAATGAACTTTTAAGGAACATAACATAGGCTAGGGTAAAAGGTGCCAAAGAAAGAAAAAAAATAGGCTTAAATTGTATTTGAAGGGTCATCAAACCAATGATCATTTCTTCATGTGAGGTACTTTAACATTTTGCCCCATCAATTTTCTTTTTCTTTTCTTTTTCTTTTTTTTTTTAGTGGAGCATATTGGCATTTTGCCCTATCAATTTTTTTTTCTTTTTTTTTTTACTTTTTTTTTGGTGGAGCACATTGGTATTTTGCCCTATCAATTTCTCTTTTTTTTTTTAACCTTTTTTCTACTTTTTTTGGGTGGAACACATTAACATTTTACCCCATCAATTTCTCCTTCATTTTTCATCTATAAAAAAAAAAAAAACTTGAACACAAAAGGGTTTTGAACAAATCTCCCAAACTTTGCCCTCAGTGTGGGGGTAATCTTTGGTTAGGGTTTCTCAAAAAAAATTTTCAATAGGCTCATATAGGGTAACAAGGGATAATTTTATTTTTTGAAAGATAGAAGAAATATGGCCATTTCTCATTTCGAACATGAATACTTTTAGTGGAGAATTTTATTAACTAAGAGTAGACTTGTGAATGAGCAAAAATCATGTGTTGCATCACTTTTGAAATTCTTCTCCGGATTTGTCTTTTTATTTAATAGTCTCAACAATCTCGTATTTATCAATCAAAACATCATGATGATGCTTTCAAAGTCAAATCCTAAATCATCGTCACAACTATTTGAACATTCATTATTTGAAAAAAATGGTAGAGAAAAAGGGTATGAAATGGTAAAAATAAATGATGGGTATTCACAAAAAAAGAGGAATGTCATGAAAATGCATTAAGCATGTCACTTTATTAAAATGATGAAAAATAAGATGAAATCCAAGTACATAAAAGAATATCCATATTCTCAAAAAATTTAAAATGATAAGTAGGTCCAATCAACTTCCTAAAATTATGCCCTTGGATGATTGGATAATGAGTTATCACAGACATTGGATGCTATATTTCTACCAGTATCAAAATTTATCAGCCTTCCTTTAATCAGACTTTGCACCATGCGTTTCAAAGAGATGTAATTTTCGATGAAATGGCCTACCACCCCAAAATAATAGTCACAATGAACAGTGAAGTCATACCATTTGAGATAAAAAGGTTCAAGTTATTTTACAAGAATGGGGGCAATCAAGTGGTTCTTGTAAAGCTCTTGGTATAGTTCGATGTAGCTCATGAAAATAGGGTCAAATGTAGGTTTTTTCCTATTTCATGATTCTTGTGTACCACTCATTAGGGTAGTGGGATGAATGAAAGGCTAAAGAAGGGATAGATAAGAAGGTCATGGAGTTGACTGGTAAAGTACAACATAAACATATTTGCAAGAGAATGATATGTGGGATAGATTGGCAGAAAGTAGTTTCTAGATTATTGCCTATCAAAACTCATAGCTTGAGTCTCACTTTCTTTTTTCTTGGGCATCTTTTTAGCAGCAGATGATTTTTCTTCTTTTAGTTTACCATTCTTGATTTGCATTTTCAATGATCTCCCCTGAAATCACCATGTCGATAAAATTTTTAGTTGCATTCCCTATCATCTTCTCATAGCAGGGTGACTTTAAAATGCTTACAAACAGCACTATCATTTTTTTTATTAGGGGAGGCTGGACTTGAGCGGTAACATCTCGCCACCTTTGAATATATTCTTTAAAAGACTCAGATGTTTATTCTTCATACCTTGTAATGAAAGACGATCAGGAGTCATGTCATGATATGGCGGTATTGATTGATGAAGGATCGAGTCAAATCCTTCCATGACTTAATGTGAGTCCTATCCAACTGGACATACCACCTTATAGTAAACTTAGTTAAGCTATCCTAAAAATATATGCATTAGTAGTTTCTCATTGCTAGCATGTACTGCTATCTTACGATAACATATTGTGATATGTGTAATAGGGTATTGAGTACCGTCCTACTTTTCCAATTTTGGTACCTTGAATTTCGGAGGAATCACAACATTTGGAACTAAACAAAAGGTTAGCAACATCCATGGATCCATAGAAATTAATGCCCTCTATAGCCCGTAATTTTTCCTCAATTATGCTCATGGCTTGTTAAATTTTAGAGTATTCTAAGGGTACAACCATCTATAGCTTTTCTTTCCCTCTAGTCTCATCCATTTTGGCGATTTGGATTGGCTCATTTACCTTTTCAGTGAAGACAAGATTGGTATAGCTTTGAATATTTTCTTGATTGAAATTTGAAAACGTGGTCTGTTGTTGATAAAAGCATAGAGTGACTTGAGTCTGATGTGAAGCAAAACCTAAAGGATACAATGGCTTTGTATCTTTATGTGAGATGTTTTCTTCTGTTGCCTTTCCTCTATTTCCCTTTTCCAGAGCTTTCAGAATTTTACTCAACTTTTTTCAAGTATCTCTTAAGCCTTTTTTATTTTTTTAAGCCGATCTATATTGTCTTGCTCCATTTTTTTGGCTTTAGCCTGAGTATAGTAATGGTGTTGAGCTATCCTTTAATCTTGATTTCCCATAATTACGGTACAAATTTAGAATGATGTTTATAGACCTATCAGATTATGCATGAGAATGAATGTGATGAGGTATGAATGCATACATACACAATAAAAAGAGGTTAGTAAGCATAATATGTAATCTGCATGTATGTTTATGAATGTGCATAAAAAGAAAAAATAAAAGAAGACAAAGAAATTAGTTAGTCACTTCAATAAAACATAGAATAAACATCATATAGCAAGATAAAAACATGGCCTTAAATTTGGATTGACTTTAAAGGGTTGGAAGATAAGGCTCTATCTATGGTTAGGCTCTTAAAGTTATCTATATGTGGTTTGAATCAATTTTAAAGGTTCCCAAATTGTTCTTTACATCATAGTCCATCAGAAACTAGTAAGGCACCCTAATTTTCGCCCATCATAGGCTACAAGTGAAAATAGTTCAATCTGAGTGAGAATGTTTCATAGGCCTATACGAAGATATGAAATCTCATGCGGGTATAGGTACTTCACTCTCTTCTAAAGGTAGAGCTCGGTGAAGGGCTTATGTTATGCACATACAAATGATTAACAGATATATACAGTGAACAAATAAACAATTAAAATGAATATAAGGAATGAAAAGAAATAAAATAAGAAAGAAAATAAATTTCAAGTTTATTAAACAAGGCTTGGATAATAAGGAATCATTTACTGGCCTAACTCTTGATGTCCCTAGTGTAGTCATCAAACTATTATAACGTATAGATCCGTGGACCTACCACTAGACATGGTTGAAAAGAGTCGTCACAAATCTTTTTTTGTTTAGGTGTGATTGGCTACCTGAAACATATTCTAATTTGCGAAAATAAATGTTAGGTTCGAGAGTTGATTACGCATTGGAAAGGTTGTAGCACCCCGATAACGCCCATCCAAAGGATGGTACCAGTTTGATTTCAAATTATCCAAGCTTTGATCATTTTAATGATTTACCAAATAATTTAATATTAAAATTAGTCTTAAAATTGTCCCAATAGTTTGGTAGCAATTTAAGATAATTTTCTCACCTTAAGGGTATTTATAGGAACTAGTGTCCCATTTTGAAAAGGCACTGTCATCAGATTTGTTAATTTATTTTATTACATAAATATTAGTAAAGTTTTTTAATAGTTTGGTAGAACTTACTTTAAAATAATACTCCAATAGTTTGGAGGATAAAAAACTGATTTATGAAATTTCCTAATAGTTTAATGGATTCCATTAAAAATTAAATCCATGAAAATTTTTCAATGGTTTGGTAGAATTCACAAATTTATTTTATTTGAAAAATATTTTTTTTAAAAGGATTTTTTTATAAATATTTTTTTGAAAATTTAAAAATATATTTTTTTATTATTTAGAAAACTTATTTTAAAAGATTTTTTATGGTTTTATTTATTTATTTCTTTTCTTTTTTATTCTTTGCTTCTTTTATTTTCTAGAAAAGATTTTTTTTTTGAAAACTAGCAAAGTAAAGAAAATGAAAATAAAATAAAAACTTAAGAAAAAAAAAGAAAATCAAATAAAAAATAAAATAAAAATGGAAAAAAGAAACCTACGATCAAATTGGGTTAGAGCACGAGTCAACATGTGGGTCAACGCATCAACGTGCAGATCCTAGGTTGCTAAAATGATACCATTTTGGCCTCGTATAAAAGGTAATTCCCAGTCTTTCTCCTCAGAAAACCAGCCTTCTCTCTCTCTAGATAGAGAAGCTTTGACTTCTATCTAGGAAATCCCTAATAACACCGCCAGAGATTCAATTGAAAATTGAAAATTCCATCAATTTCTGGGAATGTCATCAAAAAATTCAACCAAAAACTAGAAAACCTATCCGTTTTTGGAAATATGGATGAAAACTAATCGAAAAGTTCACCCAGTCACCAAAAAAACCATCGAAAAATTCATATGTTCATCATGTTCATCCCAAAAACCCAGAAAACCCAAAAATTTTCTAAAAATTCTAAAATATTTCCAAATTCACCAAATTTTACCTAGATTCCTTCAAAAATTCTCCAGAACCCTTACTCGAGCTTCAAAAATCCAAATTTAACCTAAAATTTTTCAAACGAACCCAAAATCAAACATAAAAATCCTAGAAAATTCCATTATGCTAGAAACTTTTCAAAACACCAGTTTTCTAAAACCAAACGTTTTCTCCCCCCAAAAATCCACCCTCCTTGTTTTTTGATTTCTTGTCCAATTTATAGGCCTCTTAGGAACCGATTTTAGGAAACGGACAAGATCAATCTCAGGCTTGAATCTTGGGAGTGGATTTTGTCTGGACCCCAAATCGAGTTTAGGTTCTTAGCTAATTTTTTGGGTTGAATCTATAACCCCAATAAAGCCATTGACTGTGTTGAATTTCTCTGATAAGATTTTAGTTTCCAAAATTCACACCAAACTCGAAACAAGAAAGGAAAGAAAATAAAATAATAATAATAATAATAATGGTAAACTATGTACAACATAATAATAATAATAATAATAATAATAATAATAATAATAATAATATAATATATTGCCATATACTATGTTAATAAACTATAATAATATAATAAATAAAATAATAAAAATAACCCTATTGACCCCAGACACATATGGGTGTCTACAATCTTGTTGAAGACTGAGTCATGATTAATAAAAAAGTTTTCTGATTTTTCTTTATAAATACAAACAGAGATGAGAAACAGAAACACATAGCGACAGGAACACAAAAAACAGAGATTAGTGCAAGTATACAGATAGATCAGAGAGAGAGATCCAAGAAAAACATAGATAGAAAGGCAAAGAAAAGCACACGAAAGTAGCCAAAAATTTTTAGAAGAATTTTTAGTTTGAAAAGAAAATTTTGTAGTTTTTTTTTTTTGAATTTGGAAATTTTCCAAATTCCAACTAATTTTCTGGTGAAATTCATCATTTTCGGTAGAATTTTTCAGTCTCTAGCATGTTTTTTTAGTTTTCAGTGAAAGTTCAACTGGAATTCTTCAATTCTAAAGAGAAGGGAGAGAAAAGAAAAAGAAGAGAGAGGGGGGAAGAAAGGAAATCTAGGGAAAAAAAGAGAAGATTTTGGCCTTTTATATAAGTGTAAAATGGCATTGTTTTGAAGACAAAAAAAGGACCAAGATCTACGTGTTTTACTGCTTGGGTCACTCGACCTGAGCACTTGACCCGCCTCGACCTGAGTCCCTTTGGCTCCAACCGAGTCGAGCCATAAGCTATGCTATGCCAGCCGCTTCTCTTGCCTACAGCCGAGCTAAGTTCTCTAGCTGAGCTGAGCTATTTTTCTGTTTTGGTATTTTATTTATTTGTTGTTTTAAGTATTTTTTGCATGATGAAATCTTTAAAAAAATAAAAATATAAAACAACATAAAATAATTTTTTGAAAGTAAATACTAATTATCCAATGATGAAATTTTTAAAAATTTCAAATGGTAAATTTCTATAATATTCCTAGGCGAAAAATTTTCTCTAAATTTATCCCAAATTGTGGAATAATTTAGATAAAGTTTCAACAATAATAATTAATATTTATTTTCAAGAAAAAAAGGATAAAAATAATAATGAGAAAATTTAATAAAAATTTTTTGAAAATATTTGACAATTATCTAATGATGAGATTCTTAGAAATTTCAAATGGTAAATTTCTTAAGAAATCTCTAGGTAAGAAATTTCTTTAAATATGTTCAAAATGGTGAAAGATTTAAATGAAACTTTAAAAAATAATTGTCATATTTTTTTTCGAAATAAAAAAAATTCTAAATAGACCCAAGTGGTGAAAAATTTAGAAATAAAAAAAAATTTTAAATTGACCCAAATGGCGAAAAGTTTAGAAATAAAACTAATAAAAATAAAAATAAATTATGATGATGAAATTTTTAATAATCATAAAAGGTTGATTATTTAATAAATTTTTAGTTGATAAGATATTTCTAATTTTGGCCCAAATGGTGGATGAATTAGATATATTTTCAATAGAAAAACCAAATAATTAAATAATTAAATCTTTTTCCGATGATAGAACCTCTTTAAAAAAACAAATGGGATTCTTGAATACTCTTAAGATGAGGAGATATTTTAAAAAGCTCTATTAGATTGATAAAGATTCTTAAAAGTTATTTTCAATATTCAACATTAAAATTTAAGATCATTAGAATCAAGACCTTAGGATAAATTTAAAATAAAATGATACCATCCTTTGGATAGTCATATAAGGGGTACTATAACCTTCCCCATATGTAACTGAACTCCCAAATCCTATTCTGATAAGTAGACCAAAACCTATTATTTTAGAGACCCTTAGTCAAGCTTAGGAATTCTATAAAAGGATATATTCATTAGGTGGCCAATCATACCTAGCTAGAAATGATTGGTGGTGACTCTTTTTGTTAAGTCTAACTATAGATTTTTGGATCTATATGTTATGACAATAAAAAAGCAAATATATAACTATCTACATTAAATAACTTTATTATGTCAACTCAGTTCAAATGAAAAGGAAAGGAAAAGGTTCTAGTATCTTAGTGTATATCAGCAAATTTTGACTAACAAAAATAAATCATTTTGCATTATTGTAATTCAAGTTGTTTAACATCTATGCCAATTAGTCATTGTGATAACATCAAAGAAGTGCAACAAACTATAACATATTCTAAACTATCTTCTTACTTTTTATGGCAAACTTAGAAACTTGGACATCATCAATATCATCATCATCATCTTCCTTCTCATCCTTTTCATCATCAACAATATCTTATATGTGGAGAAACAATGACACAACGAATAAGAGTCTAATAGAAAATGAAAAAAAAATATTCTACCATAATTCTTGATAGTGTCATCAATAACATTTTTTAACTTCTCATTATCAAGTACAACTTGTCATCTTCATTCAACCATTTCCAATATTAGTGTTTTTTTTCCCAAACTTGATTCTTTTTCAATTATTTTCTATGTTAACGTTTAGAAAACAAAAAAAAAAAATCTCTTTTTTAATAGATTTCATTCCTAATGTTCTTTAAAATGTATAAAATTGATTAAAACTAAGAAAATACAGCCTCAATTTAAGAACTAGATGTCGACATCAAATACCAAAGGGAAATTTTTAGTTAAATGAGAATATTTTGACATTCAAAGTTTGATAATGAAAAAAATAAAGGAAAAATGAGAACTTGAATATCAAATCTTTATCTGAATCTCCAACATCCCCATTCATATCTAATGGAACAACATCCCTTTGTTTATGAACTTTAGAAAGAACAAATACACAATTTTAAAAAAAGTGAAAGATGTGTGGAAATATAAATAATTTTATCAAAAAAATAGTGAAATTGAACTTACAAACACCAATTTCTTCATGGACGTTTTTGGCATCAACAGCATATTCTTCTCGGTGTCTTCTCTTAGGCTTGACACCATCCACCATCTCAACCTACCACGTTATTAACAAATCTTTCGTGTAGTTACTTAGATAACCTTCTTTGCCAGCAAAAAAGGAAAGCAAAACAAATCTTAGATCTTAATTTTGCATGTAATGAGAAATACAAAAAAAAAAAAAAAAGAACCCATAAACTCATAAAAGAAAACCCTTGAATGAAAGCTAAACTTAAAGATCTGAATGGCAAGATCGTCCAATGGAAAGGGCTGATCATCATACTTTTTTTCTCCTTAAATTTATTACAGAGAAACCCAAAGATTAGGTATAAACGAAAAAAAAAAAAAAGCAAAAGAAGAAAAAACAGGGAAAGTAAATTTTGAAAAAAAGAGAGAAAGTAATGGAATGAAGTTGGGGCTGTGAGAAAAGGGTATTTTATTAGTATTTCTTTTTTACTTTTTCCCGTGTTACACCTGTTAAGAACTCTTACACCTGTTAGTATTTAGAAAGGAACATATGACAATCAATTTGACATTGAAATTCCCTAAAAAAAAATTTCTCGAGTTATACATAAAGCTTCCAATGACATAAAAGAGTAAATAAAAATAGAACAACAATTAGGAAAAGCCAAGAGAGATAAAAAAAAAAAAAGAAAAACAGCTGTCAGCACAGGATCCTTGAGGGATACTTTATGTAGTTTATATATATATAAAAGGATAGACTGTCATTATACCTAGAAGGGGCTAGGACCTTCAAAAGTTTTGAAATCCCTTGGATATATATTATAATTATTCTATATATTTTTATTAAAGTAAATTAATTTTCACATTAAAATTGTTATTAGTTAATTTTATTTATTATTTTTTATTTAATTTTATGCGTTGTAATTTAAGAGAGACTAATTATATTATTATTTATCTATTTATTGTATCCATAATCATTATTCACAAATCTTTAAAAGTAATAAATTTGTCAAAAATATAAAATTACACTTATGTATACTTAAAAAATAAATAAACTTTTTATTTTTCTCAACAAAATTCTAAATTTTCAATCAAGCACCAAAATTGTATTTTTTTGGTCTATTATACTTTTTTTTTTTCATATTTTATGATTGCTTTCAATTTGTTTCTATTTGATAAAATCTCAAATGAATTATATTAATTATTAGAAATTTTCATTTTTCTTGAAGTACCTGATTTTGATACATACACAATAAAATGTAGGTATAGAGATTTGACAATCCAAACATATGAAAAATTTTGAAAAAAAATGGACATATTCATGTTGAACATATACTCATATTTGAATTCATTTTTGAGCTTAAGTAACATAGTAAATAAAAATTATATAATTTTGATTGGGCCTATTCAAAGGTCTAGCTATCCATCCATTCCCGAAAGTTCGTTCAGATTTTGAGAGAATTTATATAAAAAAATTAAAATCTATTAAAAGTGCTTGGCATTATTTTTAAGTTGTTTAAATTTTGAGTAAAGTCCAAGATAAAAAAAAATAAAATCTAAGCCCGGTTCTACTTGATTTGAATAAAATATATAATTAAAATATTATAATTATATATGTGAATTTTTATTTTATTTTTTAAAAAAATTTAATTTTTTAAAATTTTTATTATATAAATTGAGTTTAATAAGTGAATTTGAGATTTATTTATCAATTTGGACTATGCTCAAAAAAATTTTGAAATTCAAAATACAAAATTAAATCAAATCTAAACATCATGAACCTAATCTAAATATGACGTAACTCAACCTATAAATACCGCTGCTTGGCCGCTCAAGACCAAATATCGCCATTGTATCTATAATGCTTTGTAGTTACTATATATCAAAATGTAGGACAGAAAAGCATGTTGATAAAAGAAATTCGAGGATTGCTTATTATATTCAATAAGTACAACAATTAGTCTGAACATGCCGGCTATGCAATTAAATAATTAATTACCTCCATTAGTTATGTACCTTCACTTAAAAGTTTCATATATGGTTGTGATTTTTAAAACATTCACTTCTTATAAAAGAATTTGGAATAAATTTACAAACATGTTTAAAATTGTGTAACTTAAAATACATGCACACGAAAATTTAGTTCAATAATAATTATGGTGCATGTTTTCTTTATTCAAAATAAAAAATAATAAATCAAAATTTTTACTCAATTAATGTATATAATCATTTTAAAAAAATAATATTCAATAAATTTTAAGTTACTTTGTAAAAATATAAAAATAAAAATTAATGAATTCAAATCACTTTTCTTTTAAAAAAAAAAAAGTGTTCAGATATTGGAAGTCATTTTTCTCCATGCCTGCCTATGGCTTCATCGCATATATGATAACACCATTGCATGGTGTCTTGACTTGAATTTAGGCTTAGATTAGCTTAAGCAAATTGATCGAACAAGAAACCCACCTAATCCTTAAAAAAATTTGCATTTACATATATAGATTTTGGCTTACAAACTAGAAATGATGGAATCTTACTACATTTTCCTTCTAGCTAGAAAAAAAAAAAAAAGAATTGTATTTGCATTTATCAATTAACAAAATCATTTGATCAGAATTTAATTTTAGTTAACGTCAAATTTATGGAGCATTCTTATTGATAACGATTTTGATAATGCTCGAATGATTTAGATTAAATTTGATCCCAATGTTAATTTTACGATTAAAATTGATCAATGTTTCCTACCATGTAAGAGAGATCCCTACTTTCACTTTCTATAAATATGAAACAAACTTTAATTTTCATAATTTTGGTTATAACAAAAAAGAAGAATATAGTTTTCTTTCGTTTCCCTCTGCAGACGAGCACCGAAATGTTCAAAAATATCATAGAGGGACATGAGACGAGCGCTTCAATTTGAACGAGGACATTTCATTTACAATTATCTATATTATAATCTTGCAATTAATTAATCACAACAACATATTATATAAAAGTTTACCACTTTAAAATATGAATGTTGTAAAAATTTTTGATGAATCCCATGTAATATTAAATTTTGATTAATTAATTAATTTACGATACGCTTCCAATTTGAACTTTTTATTTTTGTGGTGTTTACATAGATTATCTAGATAACCGACATGAAATAATTGTTTCTATAAAACTACCCTTCTTTCGAATTGCTTAATATATAGGCATTGTTTAATTTCATTAGCCTATTTTAACCTATCCTATATCTAGGGGTGGGGTGAAGGTCGTAAAATATAGATGCATTAACGGAAGGAAATTGAAGGTAGAAAAATATTATTTTTTAATATAAACGGTGCAATTGAAAATTGAAATGCAGGAAATCCCATCGTTTTAACAGATCAACCTCACAACCTCTACAAACTCGTTTGCCAATAATCGAACTAAAAATTGCAATATTTCTAAAATATTGATATTTGAACTTTTTAGGAGATTAAAAATTTTTTAAATATACAAAATTATGAACTCTAAAAGTGGACCTTGAACTTGTTCATATTTCTCAACACTACATCCGAACAATGGTCATTTTCATCCAAGAATTGAAAATTTAAGCCCACTTTTGAAGTTTAGGGTTCCCATAAAAAAAAAAAAAAAAAAACCTACTCTAATTTCTAGGATGAATTGTAATTTTAATCTTCAAGGTTTGTTTTTTCCATTATATTTAATCTCACTTTCGTATAATAAAGTAATATTAAGTATAACATCAACAATAAAACAAAAACCGATATTCTTAAAAAAAAAAAAAAAAATTTGATACTACGCTTTGAAAATCTTTAGCATTTGATCCCATCTTCTTTCTCACACTGTAGTTTCAAACATGTAATACCTAAACTCTATAGCTTTCACTCTGGCTCGTTGTCTTTGTTTACTTATTCTATTTTTTCAGTGCCTTTATATCATAGAATCTTATATACCACTTGTTGAGCCTAAAGCAATAAACACAACAATATAAAAGTAATATATATTAACAAACTCACAGCAATAGGCAACAATCAATAATAAAAAATACATAAAAAATAAAGCATACCAAGATTTATGTGAAAAACCCTCCAGTGTAGAAGAAAAAAAATCACAGAGCACAAAAAAAATCTCTACTATCAAATAATGGATATACAAAGTTCTTCTCTAGCTAAAAATAGAGCTAATCAACAACTAGAGAGATAATTGAAAAAATCTCATCAAATAGGTAACTCAACAAATATACCCTGGATTTGTTTCAAAAGAGCTTCAAACCCGATCTTCACTGTTCAGAATGTAGAACATTGAATCACAAATCTATTGATAAAATTTCAGTTCAATCGGACTACAGATCGACTTGCATTCAAGCAACTCTCCTTTCTCTCTTTTCTCTCTATTTTTTTGGCTTACTTTTTTCCCCTTTCTTTTTTCTAGGTTTGCTGCATCACCTTCTTTTATTAAATTGCTAGGGTTCTGTGTAAAAAGAAAAACTAAAGCCCATGGCCTTTGATTGGTCCAAACCTAACTACATGGGGCTGAACCTTACTTTTCTAACAATCTCCCCCTCAATCCCATTAGGAGAAGAATCATCACCATAGCAGTTTTATTTAAAATCTACCTTGACCAATGAACCTATTTCGACCAAGTTACTGTAGAGCTCAAGCTTTTTCCTGAGAAGTGTCTTAGTCAATATATCTATCATATTCTCATCAATATGGACTTTGTTCAACAGTATCTGCTGTTTCTTAATCATTGAACGTAATCAGTGATATCTAACATCAATGTGCTTCATTCTAGAATGGTACATGACATTTTTATTCAAATTTAAAGTACTCTGGCTATTATAAAATATCACATACTCTTTTTTTATTCAACCCCAATTCAATAAAAAAATATTTTATCAAAAGCATTTCTTTACCTACTTCGGTTACTACAATATACTCAGCTTCTATAGTTGGCAAAGCAACATACTTCTGTAATTTAGACTACTAAGACACAGCTCCTCCTACAAAAGTGAATAAATACCCAAAAGTAGATTTCCTACCATCAAAATCCCTGTCATGTCAGTATCAATAAACCTTTCTAAAACTTGTTGTGAAACTTCATAACTTAAGCACATTTTTTAAGTGTCCCTCAAATATCTGAAAATCGATTTCACTGCTTTCCAATGAACTTTTCTCAAAGTAGAAAGAAATCTGCTTATCACACCAACTGCATGAGCAATATCAAGTCATGTGCAAACCATAAGATACATTAAAGAACTAACTACAGAAGAATAAAGAATACCAGACATAGCTAGTTGCGCTTCCTTAGTCACCAGATAAGATTTCTTACTCAGATGAAAATGATTTGCAAGTAGACTATTAACGATTTAGCATGTTGCATGTTGAATCTACTAAACACTCGTTCAACATACTTTTTCTAAGACAACTATAACTTTCTAGCTTTCCTATCCTGAATAATGTCTATACCAAGAATCTGCTTTGCTGGACATAATTCTTCATATCAAAAGACTTAGACAATTATTCTTTCAACCTGCGAATCATACCAGCATCTTATCCCACAATCACCATATTATCAACATATAATACTTGGCTTTTGTTTTTCAATATATACACCCAAGTCTTACGTGAAGCATCATTAATTAAAGTAATAAAATACTTGCTACCTTCTAGTAACTTAACCTTAATGGGACCACATATGTCAGAATAAATCAATTATAATTTATTTTTTTCTCTGAAAACTCTTACAAAAAGAAACTCTACGATGTTTACAAATAAATAATGATCATATGAATCGAGAGACATACTTTTCATCAAAGGAATGAGAGACTGTCTTGCCAAAACCTGTAACCCCTTCTCATTCTTGTGTGCTAGTCTCTTATGTCATAATTTTACTGAAGCATCATCCTTAACAGCATTTATCTAATTGTCATTCAAATGCATCTATGTCTTCTACATTGTACAGCATAATTTTTCCCTTGTAACTACCATAGATCCTTTGAGAAACTTTCATTGTCCATTCTTTTGTCGACTTTCATATCTTTCCTTAAAAAGGACATTAATAGCAAGTTCATTCTTATATCTGAAATATGTCTGACATCCTTCAAAGTTAATATGTAGCCCGTACTAGTTTATATAACAATATCACTAATCCCAATAATTTACGACACACTTTTATTTTTCATCTTGGTACAACCAAAGTCTCTTGCTTTGTAAGTCGTAAACAGCTCTTTTTTAGGAACCTAATGATATGCCATTCCTATGTTAACTATCCACTCAATGTCGGGATCACTAACATGATTACAATCATCATGTGTACAAATCAAAGTAACTGAATCACTATCTAAATTCACTGTTACAACATTGTTATCATCTGAACTCTTACCTTTCTCATCTTTTCGTTTTTGTTTCAAGATTTTGCAATATCATTTTATATGACCTGTTTTGCCACAACGGAAGCACTTCACTTTATCTTTAAACTTGGACCTATGTTTAGACTTACTATAACCTTTTGAGTTCTGACCTTTGTTGATGTTTCTATCCCTGTTCTCTGTGACTAAAGCTTGATTCTCAGGGTTTGAATCTTTTTGCCTTGCTTCTTTGTTAAGCATACTATCATTTACTATCTCAAATATCACTTTGTAATCAAGAGTTAAATTAAGAACAATTACAATTAGAGTAGTTCAACTGTTTGGCAATGAACCCAAAATAAATAATGCCTTCATTTTATTATCCATTTTAATCTCTACAGTAGTCATTCGATGAAATATATCTTGAAAATCACTCAAGTGCTCTGTAATCGATCGTCCATCCTTGTACTGTAAAGTTGAAAGCTTTTTAACAAGCATAACTTTATTCATACTTATTTTTTTTCTCATACAATGCTATCAATTTTTTTCCAAACAGTGTGGGCATCTGTCTCTTACGCTACATGATGGAACACGCTGATATCAACTTATTTTTTTATTATAGCCAGTGTATTTCTGGCGAACTTCTTCCAGCTTTAATCTTTTGTATCCGTTGGTTTAGCCGAATTAAATTTTTTTTTGAAATTTTTTCTTTTTGAAAAAATCTAAAAAACTTTTAGATTTCAGCAATATTCAAGTTTTCCAACAACTATTATGACTAAAATTCCAAGTGTCGATGCATTTTTTCAGAAACCAGCAACAATCCAACCAAAGTTCATCCTTTTAAAGGGAGGAATAGAGAAAATAAAGGGAAGAGCGAGAAAATAAAAGAGAATTTTGAGGGAAAAAAATAAAGATTTGGGCCTTTTATACAAATCTTCAATAGTGCCATTTGAATCTTAAAACCCATTTAGGATCTATGTGATTTCCCATTTTTGGATTCGTCATGCGCCCAACTTGACTGACAACCCAATTTCAGCACTAAATCCAAGCGAAATGAGCTGTCGAGGCACTAAGCCAAGACGTATCATCCTGAGTTATTTTTGTGTTTGCAACCGAACCGCACCTCCCAAGCTGAGCCGAGCCATCCCTTTTTTTGTAATTTTTTATTTTATTTTATTTGTTTAAATTTCACCTATTTTAGTTGGTAGGTTTTTATTTTTATTTATTTTACTTGTGTAAATTTTATTTATTCTAATTGATATTTTAAAAAATTTTAAAAAATAGTTTTTTTTCTTACCAAACAATTGGAGGATTTTAATTTTAAATTATGAATTCTACTGAACGATTAAAAAATTTCATAATGAATTTTGCAAAATAGTTTTTTTTTCCTACTAAATGATTGGAGAATTTTAATTTTAAATTATGGATTCTACCAAATTATTGGAGAATTTCAAATAAATTTTTGTGGAAATTAAATTATTTTTTAATTCTATCAAATGATTGGAGGAATTAAATCTTGAATTGTGAATTAAACCAAATGATTGGAGAATTTCATATGAATTTTTGAGAAAAGAAAAATTTTAATCCTACTAAACGAATGGAGAATTTAAATATGGAATTAAATCTTACCAAATTATTGGAATATTTAATGACTTTTTTAAAAAATTTCATGGAAAGGTTTTTAAATAAAAATTTGACCAAACTATTGAGAAATGTGCATCAAAATAAAATATTACCAAATGATTAGAGGATTTTATTGATTGTTTTCAAATATTAATTTCTTGAAAAACATATTAATGAATTCGATGACGGAGTCCTTTTAGAGTGGGATACGAGTCTCCACAAATATTTTCAAGGTGAAAAAATTATCTTAAATTACTATCAAATAATTGTAATAACTTTAAGATCAAGTTTCAGTATTAAATTTATTTGGTAAAATTACAAATACATTTTAAGGCTTGGATAATATAAAATCAAATTGGTACCATCCTTTGGATGGGAGTTGTAAGGGTACTAAAACCTTCCTCGAATGTAACCGTATTCTTAGACCTAAATCTAGTTGTGTGGATTAGAACCTATCTTTTAAAGATACCTAAGTCAAAGTTGAGACTTCGTTTTAAAATGGGACGAATTCAATTAACTGATCAATCGCACCTAGATAAAAAATATTAGTAACTACTTCTCTTATTATATCTAACGGTGAGTTTACAAATTTATACATTATGGCATATACAAGCTTTTATTGTTGTGTAATATTGATTTGCACTCTACCATGAATTAAGTTGGTACAAGATTCCTGGCTTCTTTGAACCAAGCTCTGCTATCAGTTTGTTGTAACTAATCCAAGCAAGTCAAAATGACAGCAAGCAAATTCACCATAAAAGAATTTGAACTCGCAACAAAAAAATAATTTGTGAAAATAACAAACAATAATTTGTGGTTTGGCTTTAAA
Source organism: Durio zibethinus (assembly GCF_047325235.1). Lineage (NCBI taxonomy): Eukaryota > Viridiplantae > Streptophyta > Magnoliopsida > Malvales > Malvaceae > Durio > Durio zibethinus. The sequence continues at coordinate 15,344,397 of NC_143182.1, forward strand.
CCTATGTCCACGGATAAAGATGATGACAAATTTTACTATAAAAATAACATGACGATTATACAAAGTTTTGACACCTAAAGGCTAAAGCTTATTAGATTCCACTCTCCAAAAACCTGAGAACTACGACAAATTTTGCTTTTAAAATTGAGAGTAAATTTCACCTCTAGTCACCAATCTATCACCAAAATCCAAAATTGATTACTAAACTTTAATACGTACCAAATTGGTCACGTAAGCAGCCATGTAAGTTATTTTAAACAATTTGCCACATAAGCTTGTCTTTTTTTTTCACCCAAACCCTAATTTTCTTTGCTTTTCTCTACTTTGCTACATGATCTCTAATAGCCCCAAAGCACCCTAAAGCAAAAGAAATTTGTCATCCTTCCATAGCCGCAGTCATCGCTACACTCCCACTTTCCTTTTTTTTTTTTTTTTTTCTCTCAGTTCCTCTCCTCACCGCTGCACTCTCCTCTGTTTTATGCCTTGGTTAAGTGCATTTTAGTATTTTAATAATGGGTTTTTTCCTTTTTGATTCATTTTGAGTATATTTTGTTATTCATATATTCGTATTGTGTAAAATATTAAAATTTATATCATATTTTACATAAAAATTACATATTATTTTTATGTTTTTATTTTGTATTTTTGTTCTATTCTTATCATCTTACTGTATTTTAGAATGTCAGATTTATAGTGCCTATTTCGATATAGATTCTCTACCTTCCATGGCCGTATCTCCCTGATGGTGTATGCTTAAGTCTCTTTTCTTATTTTCCAATGAATATCTGTCAGCGTTTCTATTAAACAATTAACTTAAAATCAATTGGCTTCTCTTTATGCCAATTGATTTTAAGTTGAATATTTAAAAGTTTACTTCTCTTTCTCATTGCTTGTAAGTAGTCAGAACAACTTTTGTTTTTATTGCTAATAAAAAAAAAAGGGCTAATCTTTTATCCTGACTTTTTGTATAAAGAAGGAAGTGTGCATTTTTAACCATTCCTCTTGCTAGGTTTTAAAGTTATAGCCATTACGTAACAAAGAAATTACATAGTCAATTTGAAATTTCAGCGAGTTCAGGCAAGTGTAAATGCAAGTCCTCATAAATCTGGAAGGGATCGAATCGAATCCTTGGTTTTAATTTTAACGATTCATTAATTATATGTACCTTAAGATTTATGGTGGCTGAAATGAGTTAATGTACCCCATAATTTTATGGAGCAAAATAAGTTGTTTGCCTGTTTCAGCAATTCGAAACATCTGCAAGCCCCCACCTAACACAGCATATATAGTAAGAACGAGCAATAGCACGAAAGGTATTTCTTTGTTCTGTTCTCATCTTTTTTATTAATTTTAATTTTGAAATATTAAAAATATTGTTGTATAATTATTTTTCATATTTTAATAATAAAATATTATGAAATGGAAGGCTCGTTATTTTAATAATTATCAAAATTATTTGTTCAAAAACGAACCTTATAACATTTAAAGCTTGTTAAAAGCAAGTAACGTAAAGTTATTAATTTTGGAGTGTCGACATTGAACATTGTAAACCGAAAAGGCGAATGCTCAGTATAAATACTAATTTAAAGTACATAAATAAATCAATAGTACAATACCAACTTTTGTTTTTCCTAGTCAAGAAAAGATCATGAAAATAGTCAATTGCATTTTCATTTTCTTCCTCTTGCTTCAATATCAATTCTTCTCACTTGGTTCTGCAGATGTTGTTACAGTACCTCCATTTATAATAAGTAAAAAATCTATTTTGAAATATTTATCCTTAGAGAACATCAACTTTGATGTGCCAGCTTTATACGTATTTGGAGACTCTTATGTTGATGCGGGAAATAATAATTATGTTCATGTCCCGCAAATTGAAAGAAATTATACGCCATATGGAATAGATTTTGGTGGAAAACCTACGGGTCGTTACACCAACGGAAGAACGGTAGCGGATTTCATTGGTATGAAAATAAAAAATTAATGAATTACAAGTTATTGATTTTTGTGTTGTCCTCAATTTTTACTCTCGTGTAAAAATTATTGATTACTTCATTTTTTATTAATATAATTATGCAGCTCAAATTGTTGGCTTGCCATTCCCTCCTCCTGTGCTAAGCTTGTCTAAGGGAGATAAGAGAATTCCTCAAACTGGTATAAATTATGCTTGCGGTTTCACTGGCATCCTTGAAAAATTTGGAAAACTGTTTGTAAGACACCCTAATTTGCATAATATTTCTTTCATATTATTTGTTTGTTTTTTTTTTTCTTGGACATATTGTATTATCAAACACTCTTTTTTCTTAAGTAGAATTTGTAATTTCATCAGGAACGAATGCCAAGCTTGAAGGAGCAAGTAGATTTGTTCGAGAGCACAACAAAAGGGTTGCAGAGTCAATTTCAAAGCAAGGAAAGTTTTTCTAGATACTTGTCAAAATCACTTTTTTTTATCAATAGTGCTGCGTATGACTTGGATATCGAGTGGGATGGACTGCGCTATTTCTATGATGAGAACTATTATACTCAACTTCTCATAAAAGACTTATCCAAGCATTTACAGGTAAATTAGTCAGAACCAATGTTAAAATATTCTAAATCTTTTGATAATTTTATACATAATATGTAAATGATATGAAAAATATATAAAAGCAGTACAGTTTAAAATTAAAAAAAATATATAAATTTGATAAAAAAATATATATATATATCTTATATTTAAAATATTCACAGAAATTATAACACAATAATTTTTATATTTTGTACGTGCTTAACATGAAACATATATGACACATATGCATGAATTATCAGATGTAACCTCAAATTAATTAGATGGTTGCCTTGATCTAATTATAGAGATGGAATTTTTTTCCTTTTTCTTTTTATATTTGGCAATTAGTGGCAACCATTTAACACCAAATTTGTTGTTTTTGTTTTTGTTTTTTATACATATATAGAGATTATATCAGCTTGGTGCACGTAAAATTGTGGTGAATAATGCATCTCCAATAGGATGTCAGCCGCATCTAATAAGTGGAGGTAGGAATGGACCAGAATGCGACTACTTAGCCAACAACCGGGCATTGTTATTTAACAAACGCCTGACTAATTTATTAAAAGACTTGCAATCCACCCTTTCGGGATCAAAATTTGTTCTTGGAGATCTATATAAATTTTTTCAAGATGTCTATGCATCGCCTACCTGGTATGGTGAGTATTATTCAATATTTAGGCCCAAATTGACATTGTGATTGAAAATAGATTTACTTAATTGTAAGTAATTAAATGTTCCATCAAATTTGGTGTTTGGGATCAAACCTTAGTAATTCTTTTGCTTTGACATTTGAGATTAAAAGATATATTTTTCTTTTTTTTTTCTGCAGGATTTACCGATGTAAGGAGCAGTTGTTGTACTGAAATAGATAAAGGTTTAACTAAACCATGTCTTGCAAATGTAGCACCATGCAAAGACAGAAGTAGCCATGTTTTCTTCGACCCAATGCACCCAAGCGAGAGTATGCATTTCATATGGGCAAGGCGTCTCTTAAAGGATTCATCAGTTTCTTCTCCCATCAACTTGATTCAGCTAATACAATCTTAAATCTGACCATGTGTCTTATGCTTTCTTAATGCCAACATAACAGAATAAATTTCATAGTAAGACTTGGCCCTTCAATTTTTTTTTTCCTTTTTTCCTTTAAAGAGAAAGAAATGCTTAATTCAATAAGAAGAATTGCATGTTGTCTTTCTTGGCTGTCCATTGATAATAACATAAAAGACCGCTTAGTTATGTTATTCATGAACCAGATCAGTATACATTAATTGCTTTACCTTAATTTTTATTAAAATATCCATTGTTGAGAAGTTCAGTCCGAGAAAGCATAAAAAGCGTAAAAAGTGTTTACTTTAATTTTTTATTAAAAAGTGTTGCAAGTCTCCTTGTTGACAAGACAGGCTGGGGATTGGATGAAGAATTTGAGTGGGGTATGAAGACTTTAAAGTGTCAAACCAGTCATTTGGTTTTCAGATTGAAGAGTAGATAGCTAATTGGTTTGTTCAGATGATGCAGTTGTCTTTTTTCTTTTGGTTTTGTAACCTGTCATGGTACAACTCCATTGCTCTTTGTAGCAAGTTTTCCCTGCTTTTTTTTTTTTTTTTTCTGATAAAAGAATTTTAATTATTGAAAAAAAATTAGCAAATTGCCTAAAATCTAGTTATGGCAAAGAGAAGACTAAGAATCAAATTAGAATATTTATTAGCAGCTGGGCCTGTTTTGAGCAGGGGCTGCTTCAAAAGTAACTGATTGATGGTATCTAGGATTTGTTCGCATCAAGCTAAGCATAAAAAGGGAATAAAGCATCATATTTGCAACAATGTGAAATGACTTGAACCACTTAAAAGACAATGAGTAATGAGAGTGTGATCTGATAAGCTTTAAAACACAACTTCCAACAACATTGTTTCACTACATTCTTAAAATTAAATCATTCGAAATTAACTGAAAGTATATAAACAGTACTCCTAGAGAAAATCCTTAAAGTTGCATTAACTCAAACAAGGTAAATGGAGAACAGACAGAGTGGTCCTTCAAAAAGCGCCTCATCCAAATGAAATGAAAACTCTCGGTCGGATGGAATGGGTCAAAGAAGACATGGCTCGTTCTGTCAGCGCAAGGAGCAACATTTCTGGCGCATCCTCTAGTTCCATTCCTCGCTTCGTCAATGCAACAAGAGCCATTGACATTCGTAAACCCTGCATTAACAAAGAACAAATGAACTAAATGTTTCATAATATTTTATTAAATAAGAGAGAAAATTTTGGTGTGGTATTCTTTTTCCTAACAATTCTCACCATATGCTGCTGGTTGAGTGTAAACATCTTCAAACACTTTATATAGATCACACAGCACAAATGTGGAACCCTTCAAGGATGTTTCCAACTTTGTCAACAAGTTGGGAAGGAGTCCATTGTAGAAAGCTATTCTCTGGTTAACATCTTCAACACAGGAAGTATTGTGCATTTTTGTGTTCAGATTGAAAGGTTGGCAGCCTAATGGAGAAACATTGTTAACCAGGAATTTCCTTGCTCCCAGTTGGTATATTGCCTGCATCATGATCATTAAAAATGTATAAAATTGAATATACAATTTCAATACTATGTCCCACTGACTTGAGCTCTGATCCGCGCGTTAACCTGACTCGATCGTAAGATTTTCTTTTTTCATTTTATTTTTATTTTTATTTTTTAATTTTATTTTTTAGCTCATTTTATTTTATTTTTTTGGTTTTATTTTTGAGAAATTTTATTATTTTGTAAAAATTATTTCTTTTAAAAAAATAGTTATATATAAAAAGATCTTTTCAAATAAGTTAAAAAAGAAAAAGAAAAAGAAAAAAATATTTTCAAATAAGTTTTCAAAAAAAAAAGTAGAAAATCTTTTTCAAATAAAAAATCCCTACAAAATAAATTCATGAATTTTATCAAACAATTGGGGAATTTTCATGGATTTAATTTTTGAAATGAAATCCACCAAACTATTGGGAAATGCCATGAATCAATTTAAAAAAAAAGACAAATTTGTACTCCAAATAATTGGAGGGTTATTTCAAAGTAAGTTATATCAAACTATTGAGAGATTTTACTAATTTTTTTGAAATAACATAAATTAACAAATTCGACAATGGAGCTTCTTCAAAGTGGGACTTTAGTCTCCAGGAATACTTTTGAGATGAGAGAATTATCTTAAATTGCTATCAAAATATTAGGACAAATTTAAGATATATTTTCAATATTAAATTATCTGGTAAATCACAAATATGATCAAGGCTTGGATAATCTGAAACCTAACCGGTACCATCCTTTGGATAAGCACTATGGGAATGCTATAACCTTCCCTAAGCGTAACTGTACTCTTAAACTTAAATTTTGATTTTGTAGATTAAATTCAATTAGGTGGCCAATCACACTTCAATAAAAAGATTGGTGGCGACTCTTCTAACCCATGTCTAGCGATAGGTCCACGGATATATACGTTATGACAATTTGGCTACTTTATTAGGGACATTAAGAGTCAAGCCAATAAATGATTTTTTATTATCCAAGCCTTGCTTAATAAAGTTAAGATTATTTTTTTTTATTTATTTCTTTTCATTGCTTATATTTACTTAGTTATTCATTTATTTACTGTATATATCTGTCATTTATTTGCATATATATAACATAAAGCTCTCCATTTGTGCTCTATCTTTAGGAGAGAGTGAAGTGCCTATGCCCTTATGAAGTCGTTATTTTACTTACTTTATAGTCTTTATTTTTTTTGAAGTGATTAACCAATTTCTTTGTCTTTTTATTTCTTTCTTGTGCATATTCATGAACATACATGCAGCTTGAATATTATGCTTACTAACTTTTTTTTATTATGTATGCATGTGTTCATGCATCACTGCATTCATTCTCATGCATAATCTGAAGGTCCATAAACATCATTCAAATTTTGCACCATAATTGTGAGAAATCAAGGCTCAAAGATAGCTCAACACTAGTACTACACTCGAGCTAAAGCCAAAAAATGGAGCAAGATAATGCAAGTTATCTTGAAATGATAGAAAAGGCTCAAGAGATACTTGAAGAAAAATTAAGCAAAATTCTGAAAGCTCTAGAAAAAGGAAATAAAGGAAAGGCAATAGAGGAAGATTTCTTACCTAAAGCTACTGAATCAACATATCCTCTGGGTTTCGGTCCATATCAGACTCAAACTGCCCTCAAATTTTCAACCATAATAGGTAACCATTCCAAATTAAACTACCCGAGAATGACTTATACACCCGGTCATGAGAATGTCTAGAGTTATAATAATCTTATTTTTGTCGAAAAAGCAGCTGAACCTATTCAACTACCTACTTTGGATGAGACAAAAGAGCTAGAAAAGTTGCAAACAACTTTGTCTATGAAAAATTCTAAAACCGACTAGGCCATGAGCATGATTGAGGAAAGATTATGGGCTATTAAAGGCATTAATTTCTATGGATCCATGGATGTTACCAACCTTTGTCTGACTCCAAATGTTGTGATTCCTCTAAAATTCAAGGCATCAAAATTTGAGAAGTATGATAGTACCAAGTGCCCCATTACATACATCACAATGTACTGTCATAAGATGGTAGCATATATCAGTAATGAGAAGCTGCTTATGCATGTGTTTCAAGATAGCTTGACTACATCTACTACAATATGGTATGTCTAGTTTGATAGAACTCACATCAAGTCGTGGAAGGATTTGACTTGATCCTTCATTAACCAATACTGTCACATCATAGACATGGCTCATAATCGTTTTTCATTACAAGGAATATGCCTAAAAATGATGAGATGTCGCTACCCAAGTACAACCTCTCTTAACAAAGAAAAAAATGACGGTGCTATTTGTAAGCACTTTTAAGTCACCATACTTGAGATTTCATGCCCTCATGAAATTTCATATCTTCGTATAGGCTTGTAAAACACTTTCACTCAAATTAAACCCTTCTTATTGGTAGCCTATGATGGGTGAGGATCGAGATGCTTTACTAGTCTATGATAGACTATGATGTAAGGAACAATTTGAGAACCTTTTAGAGGTAATCCAAACCACATAGTGTTAACTTTAAGAGCCTAACCATAGATAAAGCCATGTCCTTCCACCCTTTATAGTTAACCCAAATCTAGGGTCATGTTGTAATTTTACTTGCTTTATAGTCTTTTTTTTTTTTTTTTAAGGTGATTAACCAATTTTCTTGTCTTTTTATTTCTTTCTTATGCATATTCATAAACATATATACAGCTTGAATATTATGCTTACTAACTTTTTTTTATTGTGTATGCATGCATTCATGCATCACACATTCATTTTGATGCATAATCTGAAAGGTCCATAAACACTATTCTAAATTTACACCATAATTGTGAGAAATCAAGGTTCAAGGATAACTCAACATCAGTACTAAGTAGGGCTAAAGCTAGGAAAATAAAGCAAGATAATGCAAGTTGTCTAAAAAAGATAGAAAAGGCCCAGGAGATACTTGAAGAAAAATTGAACAAAATTCTAGAAGCACTGGAAAAGGGAAATAGAGGAACAACAATAAAGAAAGATACCTTACTTGAAGCTACTAAATCAATATATTTTTTGGGTTTCGATCCACATCAAACTCAAACTGACCCAATTTTTCAACCATAACAAGCAACCATTCCAAATTATAACTACTCGGGAATGACTTATACACCTAGTCATAAGAATGTTTAGAGTTATAATAATCCTGTTTTCATCAAAAAGACAGCTGAACCCATTCAACTCCCAACTTTAAATGAGACAAAAGAGCAAGAAAAGCTACAAGGAACTTCGTCTTCAGAAAATTTTAAGATCAATCAGGCCATGAGCATGTTTGAGGAAAGATTACGAATTATAAAAGGCATTGATTTCTATGGATCCATGGATACTACCAACCTTTGTCTGGTTTTAGATGTTATGATTCCTCCAAAATTCAAGGCACCAAATTTTGAGAAGTGTGACAGTATCAAGTGTTCCATTACACACATCATAATATACTATCGTAAAATGGCAGTACATACTAATAATGAGAAACTGCTCATGTATGTTTTTAAAACAACTTGACTAGATCTGCTATAAAATAGTATATCCAGTTGGATAAGACTCGTATCAAGTCGTGAAAGGATTTGACTAATCTTTCATTAACCAATACTATCACATCATAGACATGGCTTTTGATTGCCTTTCATTACAAGAAATGAAGAAGAAAGCTTCTGAGTATTTCAAGGAATATGCCCAAAGATGGTAAGATATCGCTACCCAGGTATAGACTCCCCTAACAAAGAAGAAAATGACAATGCTATTTATAAGTACTTTAAAGTCACCATACTACTAGAAGATGATAAGGAATGTAACTAAGAATTTTACCGATATAGTGATTTTAAGGGAGATCATTGAAAATGCAATTAAGAGTGACAAACTGAAAGAAGAAGAATCATCTATTACTAAGAGAATGCCCAAGAAAAAGAAAAGTGAGACTCAATCTATGAGTTTCGACAGGCAACAATTTAGAAATTATCTGTCATAACGTCTAGATCCGAGGATCTATCACTAAATATTGATTTGAGGAGTCACCACTAATCTTTTTTGTTTAGGTGCGATTGGCCACCTAAGGAATCTATCCTTTCAAGGAACACCCAAGCTTGACTAAGGATCCCTAAAAGAATAGGTTCGGGTCTATTAACTAGAATAGAGTTCGAGAGTACAGTTATGTGTGAAGAAGGTTATAGCACCCTAACAACTCCCATCGAAGGATGGTACCAACTTGATTTCATGTTATCCATTAAGCTTAAAAAATTTACCTAATAATTAATTATTAGAAATTATTCTTAATTGACTCCAATACTTTTGACAGAGAATTAAGAAAATTCCCTCACCTCAAGAGTATATAAGAAAACTACTATTTCACTTACAGGGGCTTCATCGTCGAATTATTTAATATAAAAAATTTCAAGAAACAAAAAGAAAAGAAATAAAAATTCAACTTTAAATATAAATCCTTTTCTTTAAAAAAAAAACTCATTACTTTTATACAAGAAAAATTGATACTTTCAACTTTTCCTTAAAGCATTTGGAAGTTTTAATTTTAAGAAAAATTGATATTTTCAACTTTTCCTTAAAACGTTTTTCTTGACAAAATTTTTTTAAAAAAGGAAAATCAGTACTTCTAACTTTTCCGTAAAATGTACTTTTTTAAAATTTTATTTTTGAAATTTTATTTTAAGGAAAATTGATACTTTCAACTTTTTCTCAAAATATTTTTTTGAAAATTTTATTTTAGAAATTTTATTTTAAAGAAAATTGATACTTTCAACTTTTCCTCAAAATATTTTTTTTCTTGAAATTTTATTTTAAAGGAAAATTGATACTTCCAACTTTTCTTCAAAAATATTTTTTAGAAATTTTATTTTCAAGAAAAATTAATAGTTTCAATTTTTTCTTGAAAATATTTTTTTAAAATTTTATTTTCACGAAAAATTGATACTTTCAACTTTTCTTTAAAAATATCTTTTAGAAATTTTTTTATTTTCAAGGAAAATTGATACTTTCAACTTTCTCCCAAAAATATTTTTTTAGAATTTTATTTTTAAGGAAAATTGATACTTTCAACTTTTTTTCAAAAATATATATATTTTTGGAATTTTTATTTTAAGAAAATCATTTTAAAAAAATAAAATAAAATAAAAATAAAAATAAAAAAATTAAGGAATTCCAAATAATTATAATTTAGAAATAATAATAACAACAATAATAATAATAATAATAAATAAATAAATAACCTTAACGCAGCTCAGCTTGAGACGTAAAATGCGATTCAATAACTCAGCTCGGAGGCAAAGACAATAGGACATTACAGCTGGTTGATCCACAATGCTTTACAGCCACCAAAGGATGGAGCAATGTATGGTATCTTCAACGCATCAACAAATTTGATGGTGGTCATCAAATCTCCATCGACCTCAAAACTGACCACACCACCAAAGCCTATCATTTGCTGCTTGGCAATTCCATGTTCAGGATGACTTGGCAAGCCTAGATGATAGACATGTCTCATCTTAGGATGTGCCTTTAAAACTTTGGCCATCCTTAATGCTATCGAATTCTGTTGCTATACACGAAGATGTAGTGTTTTCATGCCTCTGATGATCACATACGTAGCATTCAGGTTGAAAATACCTCCTAAAATATGATGCAAAGTATGAATTTCAGTAACCAACTTCTTAGAACCACTTATGCAACCAGCAAGAACATCATTATGGCCCCCAATGAATTTTGTTGCAGAGTGCAAAACAAGATCAGCACGAAGGGCCAAGGTCTTCTGGTTAAGAGGTATGGCGAAAGTACTATCAATGCAGACAAGTACTTCTTTGTTGTGGCACAGCTTTGTAACTTTTGCTATGTCAACACATCTTAGAAATGGATTTGTTGGAGACTCGGTAAAGAAAAGAGAAACTTTGTTCTTGTTAAGTGCAGCCTCTAAGCCATCCACATCTGCAGGGTCAATAACAGTAGCCGAGAATCCCATTTTAGGTAGAATGGTCTCAATAAATATCCTAGTTTTTTTATAGCAATCTGTTGTTGTCAAAATATGTCCATCAGTAAGAACCAATGCCACCTGCATAACTGTGTTAGCACACATTCCTGATGCCATAGTCAAGGTCGATTTAGCCCCCTCAAATGCACTTATCTTCTCCTCGGCAACCATTATAGTTGGATTTTCATAACGCCCGTATTCAAAACTGATGTTTCTCCTTGAAGTCAATAAGCTCCTCTCACCAGCATGAACAGTGATGCTCCCATCGGAGCTAAAAAATGATGTCTTGGAATTATCTGAACCCCTAATCTGTACACTATAGTTGTCAATACAACTTTCTACAATCGCCACCTCATCAGCGAAGGAGACATCGATGGCAGTTGCCTAAGCAGCAACCATCGTCGAGAAGGGTAAATCTAAAGCGGGATCATTCGATCACAAAGTAGCAACTACTTGCGCTACACCGATGTTACTATAGTTACGACAAGCTTTGATGCTGAGCTAGTACACGAAGTCAGGCGGGAAACGAAATATCAGAGACAATAAACCCTCGTCATCAGTTCCTTATCCAACACAAAACAAAGATGCTGTCACCCGTCATGTCGACCCAACACGAGGCTTGTCCCCTATCGGTACGCTAGAGAAGTCAGGATCGGAATGGCATTCAAATGAAGAATAAGTCTGATTTTTGTGATTTCCTCTCTGTCTCCCAGCAAGCTTGGTTAGGATCTATATTTATAGAATAGAATCTAAAGCCGAATGGGAATCCCAACTCCTCTGGACTTTTAGTCTCATCCAACTTCTCCCAATTCAATCCAAACTCTTTAGCCCAATTTTACACCAATTCATCTACCTTTTTTCATTTTTATTTTTTAATTAATCAAAAGGTAGACCCCGGACTCTCGGTTTTTCTCTAACAGAGTCTGCAAACTGTCATAACGTCTAGATTTGAGGGATCTATTGCTAGATATTAACTTTAAGGAATCGCCACCAATCTTTTTTATTTAGGTACAATTGGTCACCTAAGAAATTTATCCCTTCAAAGAACACCTAAGCTTGACTAAGGATCCCTAAAAGAATAGGTTTGAGTCTGTTAACCAAAACAAGGTTTGAGAGTACAGTTACGTGTGAGGAAGGTTATAACACCCTCACAATGCCCATCGAAAAATGGTACCAACTTAATTTCATGTTATCCAATAAGCCTTAAAAATGTACCAAATAATTAGTTATTGGAAATTATTCTTAATTAACTCCAATACTTTTAGCAGAAAATTAAGAAAAATCCCATAACCTCAAGAGTATACAAGAACACTATTGTTTTACTTGTAGATGCTCTATCGTCGGATTGTCAAAAAAATTTTCAAAAAGATAAAGAAATAAATAAAATAAAGTAAGAATAATTATTCAATTTTTGGTATAAATCCCTTTTTTATAAAAAGAAAACTCATTTTTGCTTTTGTACAAGGAAAATTGATACTTTCAACTCCTCCTTAAAATGTTTTTCTTGATAATTTTTCCTTTTAAGGAAAATTGATACTTCCAAGTTTTCCTAAAAATGTTTTTTTTATAATTTTTATTTTTAGAAATTTTATTTTCAAGGAAAATTGATACTTTCAACTTTTTCTCAAAATATTTTTTTAACTTTTTATTTTCAAAAAAATTGATACTTTCAACTTTCCCTCAAAATGTTTTTGAAAATTTTTATTTTAGAAACTTTATTTTTAAGGAAAATTGATGCTTTCAATTTTTCCCTAAAAATATTTTTTTAGAATTTTATTTTTAAAGAAAATTAATACTTTCAACTTTTCCTAAAAAATATATATACTTTGAAATTTTTATTTTAAGAAAATCATTTAAATAAATAAAATAAACATTAAAATTAAAATTAATGAATACCAAAAATTCTAATTTAAAAATAATAATAATAATTAAAATAATAAATAATAAATAATAAATTAAAAAAAAAAACCTTAAGGTAGCTCGGCTCAATGGCTTGGAATCTACTTGACTTCAGAAAGAAAAATGGCTCGAAAACAAAGCTCGGGAGTGTACGACCTGGTTCAGTTCGACTGTAGGGATCCGCTGGCACTCGGGTCAGACGCGGGTCAAAAGCGGGTTATGCTATGGGTACGGTCGAACATTGGCAAAACTCGCGGATCTTAGGTCTTTTTAAATGCAAAACGACGTTGTTTTCAATTGGTGTAAAAGGCAAAAGCTTTCGATTTTCTTCATATGCTTTCCTTCCCTCTCTCTCTCTTCCCTTTTTTTCTCTTCCCTCTCTCTAGCAAAATCCAGTTTTCGATTGAAAATTTAACCAAAAACTGGAAAAGTAGCTGAAAACTGGAAAAATTGGCTAGAATATGGGTTTTTCATTAGAAAAGTCGTCAGAAAACTTAAATTTTATCGAAAAAATTCGTCGAATTTTGGAAAATTTCCAGAAAAAAAACTCCAAAAAATTTGAAAAATATTTTTTAAAAATTCTAAATAGCCTCTAAACACATTTTGCCTTTGTTTCACATCTCTTTCCTGTTTTTTCCCCATTTTTAGGTTCTGTTTCAGCATATATTTATAAGGATTGATCAGAAGAATTTTTGATCAATCTCAATTCCATCTGGGATTAGGATTCAAAGTTTGAATCCAATCCCAACTCTGCTAGCCCCCTAATTGACGTCCAAATTCACTTCCACCATTTTTTTTATTATTTTTAATTAATTTAATCATTATCTCCTAATTAATCAAGAAAAGATAAAATCAATCAAAAAAATAATAATATAAATAATAATATAATAGTAAATAATAAAAATAAATAATAAACAAAAAATAATAAAACAATAATAATAAAAATAAAATAGAAACAAAATTAAATTAAATTAAAAATAAATAAATGGGCCCATCTTGCCCATTTGGACCAAGCCCAATTGATCCAAGCCTGGACCAAATTGGGTGTCTACACTACCCTCAGCCAATCTATCCCATATATCATTCTCCTGCAAGTCATGTTTCCACTGCACTTTACCAGTCAACTCCACGACTTTCTTATCCATCCTTTCTTAAGCCCTCAATTCGTCCCACTACCTTATCGAGTGGTGCACAAAAATCACAGAATAGGAAAAAGATTACATTTGTCCCTATCTCCATGAGCTATGCCGAACTATACTAAAACTTTATAAGAACCACTTGATTGCTCCAATTCTTACAAAACAACTCAAACCTCCCTATCCCAAATGGTATGACTCTATTGCTCACTATGACTACCATTTTGGGGTGGCAGGCCATTCCACAAAAAATTGTATCCCTTTGAAACATATGGTGCAAAGTTTGATTAAAGAAGGGTTGATAAATTTCAATACTAGTGGAAATACGGTATCCAATGTCAGTGATGACTCGTCGCCCAATCATCTAGGGGCATAATCTTGGGAGGTTGATTGGAACTGCTTATCATCTTAGACTTCTTGATAATGTAGACCTTTTTATGTACTTAGATTTCATCTTATTTTTTATCATTTTAATAAAAGTGACATGTTTGATGTATTTTCATGATATTTCTCTTTTGTGTGAATACCCAATATTTATTTTTACCTTCTTATACCTTTTCTCATATCCATTCTTTAAATCCAAATAATGAATCTTCAGACAGTCATGATAATACTTTAAGATTCAATTTTGAAAACTTCATTCATGATGATCCATTTGGTAAATTGAGAATATTAATTCATTGGACTACTGAATAAAAAAGGATAAATCTAATGAAGAGTTTCAAAAGTGATGTAACACATGATCTTTGTATCTGTTCATTCACAAAACTAGTCTTATTCAATAAATATTCTTCATTGAGAGTATTCATATTCGAAATGATAAATGGCCAACTTTCTTTTATCCTTTCAAAATAAAAATAAAATTATCTTTTGTTACCCCATTTGAGTTTGTTGAAAAATTCTTTTGAAAAACCTTAACCAATGATCACCCCCACACTGAGGGCAAAGTCGAAAAGTCTGCTTACCTTTAGTAATTTCAGGGGCAAAGTCTTTTTTGTTGAAAAAAAAAAGAAAAAGAAAATTGATGGGGTAAAATACTAATATGCTCCACCAAAAAGAAAAAAACAACACAAACAAAAATTAAAAAAATGAAAAGAAATTATTAAGGCAAAATGCCAATGTGCTCCACAAAAAAAAAAAAAAAAAGAGAAATTGATGGGGCAAAATGCTAATCCACTCCACATGAAGAAATTATCATTGGTTTGATTACCTTTCAAATACAATTTGGGCCTATTTTATCCTTTTCTTTGATACTTTTTACCCTAGCCTATGCTATGTCCCTTTAAAGTCCATTTTGATCAAACGTGAATACTTGATTTGGAGAATCATGAAATGAATTAGGGTAGGTTTGCCATTGGATTGTGTGAAGCTTTGATCAAAATGTCATTAATGAATAAAAAGAAAATGAGAAATGAAAAAATGAGAAAAAAAATGTGTAAAAAAAAGGAAAAAATAAAAAGCAAAAAAAAAAAAAAAGGCAAAAAAAAAAGAGGCAAAGGAGGAAAAAGAAAGACTTAAATTGAAAATCCAAAAGGACAGTTTAAGTAAAGATAAAAACTTGAAAAAATAACTTCATGTGAAGGTCCTTGGAATGAGGATGATGATTCACTCAAAGATTGAAGGTATTAATGGAATGTGTTTTTAACGGATGATCCTGAATTTGAGTTCAAAATTGTCTGAACAATTATTATTTTAGATGTTAATATCCTATTCGAATAAATCATAGCATTTTGCCTTTGTTCACCCTTGAGTTGTTTTTAACCCTACCTTTTGTTCTTTCAAATATAAAAACTCATTTTTCTTATCCTTTATTTAATGAACATCCCTTGAATGAAGCAAAGAAATCTATCATGTTTGTCATTGATTTGAATTATAGCAAATAAATAAATGACACTTTTCATAAAAAGTTTTCATTTTTTGAAAGAAGTCTAAGATGAGATAAATGAAAAAAGCATGAGAAAATAAGGTAGCTCAATGATGAATTTAGTGATAGATTAGTTGACATGACTTGTGAATTATGATCAGATGAAAAGAAAGACATGAAACAACTGATAAAATTTACTTTGAGACTAGTGGCATCTTGAAAACTTTGTTACGATAATTGAATCTCATATCATGATTTAGTAACATCTGCATTACACACACTGTGTTTACATTTGCATCCTAGATAGGATGTGCATCGTTGTAATATCACTTATCACTCATTTAGTCTCAGCTTAGGCTAGATCATTTTCCTAACTCACGGTTTCATCTCGGTTAGCCATCTTTGACCTTGACTCAATCCTGGTCGCTTTATCTTATCGACTCATAGTTTTGTCTCGGTCATTCGATTTTGATTTCATCCAAATCATTTTCTTGACTTGTAGTTCTGTCTCGGTTAGTCATCTTCAATTTCGACTTTGTCCTGGTCGCTTTATCTTTAGACTCGTAGCTTTATCCCCATCATTCGTTCTCAGCTCAGGTTAGATCATTTTTTTTACTTGTAATTTCGTTTTGGTTAGCCATCTTCGACCTCAACTCGATCTTGGTCATTTTATCTTTAAACTCGCAGTTTCATCCTAGTCATTTAATCTCGACTCAAGCCAGATCATTTTCTTGACTTACGGATCCATCCCAATTAGCCATTTTTAACCTCGACTCAGTCTTGGCCATTTTATCTTTAAACTCGCAGTTTCATCCTGGTCATTCGATCTTGGATTAGGCTATATCATTTTCTTAACTTGTGATTTCATCCTAGTCAGCCATCTTAAACCTTGACTTGATCTTAGTTGTTTTATCTTTTCAACTTGTGGTTTTATCCTAGTTATTCAATCTTAGTTTCATCTAAATCATTTCATGATTCGTGGTTTTGTCCTGGTCAATCATCTTTAATCTCGACTTGATCCTAGTCGCTTTAGCGCTAGACTCACAATTTTATCCCACTCATTCGATCTCAGCTCAATCCAAATCATTTCCTGACTTATGGTTTAGTCTCAGTCATTTCTGCTTATTGAGTTAACTCTTAGAATAGAGTGGGTGTCTAGGTCTCTGCATCATCTCTGTATAATAAGAATATGTAAAGAGAGGTAACTGTAGACACTCATCTATGTTTGGAGTTAGCTGGGGTCGATTTGTTTTAGTTTGTGTATTTATATTATATGATATTATATTATAGTATAGTATATTAATATAGTATAATATATTAATATATTATATGATATAGTATATTGTATTATTATTACCATTATTATTTTATTATATTATTATCATTATTATTATACTTTACTACTACTACTACTACTACTATTATTTTTTTATTATTTTTATTTTTCCTTTTCCTTTTTCTTTGATCGGTAATCCAAGAGATTAAAATTTAGAAATTCAATGCAGTCAAAAGGCTTTAATTCATAATCAAAGGGATTTTTCAATCAATCTAAAAAATTAGCAATGAACATAAACATATATTGAGGTTTAGGTAGAATCAAATCCCAAGATTCAAGCCTAGATTGATTCTGTCCATTTCTTAACTTTGTTATAAGATGCCTAGAAATTGGATTAACACTACAAAAAAACCCAAGGAATGGGCTGGGAAGACATGGTGGAAATTTTGGAAAATTTTGATTGTTACAGCTCTAGAAAATAGGTTTTGGATAGAATAAAAGTTCTAGGATTTTGATTTTTGATTTTGGGTTTGTTTGGAAGTTTCTGAGTTTAAATCTAGGTTTCTAGGGTGTGGTTTAAGTTGTTAGAGGATTTTTGAAGAGATTTGGACAACTCTAGGCAAATCTGGGAAATTTCTGGGATTTTTTGAAAAAATCTAGGTTTTTGGAAGAACATGAATTTTTTTAATGAGTTTTTCGATAACTGATTGAATTTTTCGACTAGATTTCAGCCAATTTTCCAAAAATTGATGGGTTTTCTAGTTTTTAGTTGAATTTTTTGATGACTTTCCTAGAAATTAATGGATTTGCCAGTTTTTAATTGAAGTTTTCGACATATTTTTAAGGAATTTTTAGAGAGAAGTCAAAGCTTCTCAGTCTAGAGAGAGGAAGAGCAAGGTGCTTCTGAGGCAAAATGCTGAAAAGTGACTTATATAGCGTCCCAAAATGGTAGCATTTTGCCACACCTAAATCCGTGCTCTGACTCGTTGACCTGTGCACCGACCTATGCGTTAACCCAACTGATAACAAGGTTTTCTTTTTTCATTTTATTTTTATTTTTTCATTTTATTTTATTTTAGCTCATTTTATTTTTAGGTTTTTATTTTTTATTATTTTTTTTTGGTTTTATTTTTTAGAAATATTATTATTTTGTAAAAATTATTTTTGTTTAAAAAAAAGAAAAAATAATTATATAAAGAAAAGACCTTTTCAAATAAGTCAAAAAAAAAATCTTTTCAAATAAGTTTTTAGAAAAAAAAAAAGAAAATGTTTTTCAAAAAAAAAATCTTTGCAAAATAAATTCATGAATTCTACCAAACTATTAGAGAATTTTTATGGATTTAATTTTTGAAATGGAATCCTTGAAACTATTGGAAAATTCCATGAATTAGTTTTAAAAAAAAATAAAAGATAATTTTATTCTTTAAACTATTGGAGGGTTGTTTTAAAGTAAGTCCTACCAAACTCTTGAAATAGTCTACTAATTTTTTTGAAACAACATAAATTAACAAATCTGATGATGGAGCCTCTTTAGAGTAGGACCCTAGTCTCCATGAATATTCCTGTAATGAGAGAATTATCTTAAATTGCTACCAAACTATTAGGACAATTTTAAGATATATTTTCAATATTAAATTATCTGGTAAATCACATATATGATCAAGGCTTGGATAATCTAAAATCTAACTGGTACCATCCTTTGGATAAGCGCTATAAGGGTACTATAATCTTCCCCAAGTGTACCTGTACTCTCAAACTTAAATTATGCATCTTCAACTTATGGAATTCTCCTTAAGATTGGAAGTTGATTTGTAAGTGCTTCAATTTACTATACTCTTTTCATAGCATTGAAAATTGGCAACTGACCCACTAGTTAATTATCATTTTTTAGAGTAATTCATGTTGCACTATTAGAATAAAAATGTATATATAATTTCATATTTCTAACCTCCAATTAAAATGATTATTTTAATTAGAACAAAAAATCTTTCTATTATAGGGTAAGTGCTTGAGTTTGGGTGATCAAATTGATTTGTTTCGATGAACCATTAAGTTGAAAATGCCTAGCCACTTTAAAAGCTCTAAGGAGCTTTCTAACTACTTGTTAAAGTCTAATTTATATTGACATTAGGCAGTAATGATTACATTCAAAACTATTTGGAACCACCATTATTGAGCAAAAACCAAGATTATGGTCCTCAAACATTTGTTCAGCTTCTCATAGATGCTCTCTCCAAGCATTTTGAGGTTTTCCACAAATCCTTTTTCAATTATATCATCTTTTAAAAAAACTTATCAATGGGAGTATATCACCTACAATAATTATTATAGTATAATTAACTAATCATAATTTAGTATTATGTAGGATGTATCAAAAAATTATGTAAAGCCCATACTTTTAAATGGTGAATTCCAAAATAATTGTTGATTGTAATTGATTAATTGTAGTATTATACTAAAAAGAATTTTAGGTGAAATACTTCCCAAATTAAGGAGATCGCAACTTGAGAATACGAGATGGAGTTATAGATATTGAGATTTAAATTTCAAACTTACTAAATATCATCTTTAATGGTGACTGCATGAACTAATTAAGCTAAGATCTAGATTACTTTTTTATTTTTTATGCATGTTTCATCAATAACTCTTTTTTTTTTCCCCATATTATTGCAATTGCAGAGACTATATAGATTAGGAGCTAGGAAGATAATAATGCTCGAAATCACCCCTATTGGATGCATCCCACGTTACACAAGGAAAAATGAACTCAAAAGGAAAATGTCATGAAGAAACAAACCAAATTGTCTCATATGTTAATAACAAGCTTCAAGGAATGCTGAAGAATTTAACATTTACTCTTTAGGGCTTGATATTTATCATTGCTTGTATAAATTCATTAGTTAACAATTCTACTACTAATCCTTCAAAATATAGCAAGTTTTTAGTACTAGCAATTATCTTATACATTGGTAAGAGTGAAATTTTTAACCTCCACATATCTATACTTAATATAAAAGTAGTCCCCTGCTGATCAATTCTTAATTTCTCTACCACATCGGTAATTTCACTATTTATTTGAGGTATTGTTGATATTATTGTAATTATTAAGGGTATTAAGGATATTTTATAACAAAATATTGGACAAGAGAAAAAATGAAGGATGAAAAGAACTATGACCACTGGTAGTGTTACCAAAACCGAGCTCTACCATCTTTGGAAGTATGGGTGATGAAACAGAAACTAAAATAAAAAAATTAAAATTTTCTAAATTTCAATAAAAATTCTCTAACATTCCCAAACTCAATATTAAATAACCTAAAATAAAAAAAAACATAAATCAAACTTAAATATAATAGAAAAATAAACCAAAAATTTAAAATTTTTGAAACTCAACATCAACTAACCCAAAATAAAAAAAAAATATATCAAACTCAAATATAATAGAAAAATAAGCCAAAAAAAAAAAAACCATTCTCCCACCAAGACCCAAATCCTTTATAACATTCCCCTAGACACACACAAATCATAAAATCACAGACATAAAAAAAAAAAAATCACATCCCCTAAGAAAGGGATAAGCAGCGATAGAAAAATACAAAAAAAAAAAATTTCAGTTTGAGTTTGTTTTGGGGCTTAATCTTAAGAGAATGATGAATGTCATGACTAGATAAAAGAACATCATTGGACTTGGTGGCCAGTGAAGCGAAGAAAAGAAGCATTTAAAGGGTTGAAAACTACGACCTTTAGGTTCAAAGCTAGGATTCTAAGATGAGTTTTAGCAAAAACTAAGACTAAAAACGAACAGAGAAAAGAAAAAAAGGTTGGGGGACAAGTTTTTCAACTAAAAACATTCTTTTGACTAGAGAAAAATGAAAAAAAAAAGCACCACTAGAAACAAATGAAAGAAAGAAGACAATAAAAAAAAATCTAGGATATTGATTTTAAATAGTGTAGTTTATTTTATATAAGAAAAGAAAAAAAATAGATTATTTTGGCAATTAAAAATAATTTGGCGCAAAGTTCAAAAATAGACTCCAAACAAGGGATTTCAAACCCAACACAACCCACTCTAAAGTATAAAGGTTTTTATTTATTTTTTAATTATTAAATAAAAATCAAAACCTTAAGAAAATATACTAATAATAAACAAAGAAATGTAAAGATACAATACAAAATAAAAATGTCTAAAAATCAAATTGAAAATTTTTATAAAATTTTATAATTGTTTTTTTTTTACTTTTTACTTAAAGATATTAAAAAAATAAAAAATGAAAAAAAAAGCCTAATTGGGTGTAACAATTTTCAAATTCTATTAGAATTTATTTTCTTAATTTAAAGTTTTAACTTAATTTCTATAGATATTTTCTAAAAATATTATGATTTCAAATAATTTAACAGATTGAAACAATATAAATATGTGTCAATTATGATTTTTTTTTGTGTGGATATTAGTATTCAAATCTTTGAATAAAAGATATATGTATATTTTAGTTTATATATTTTTTAAAAAATAAAATAGTATCACCCTAATACTTTTCATAAAAAAAATTACAAAAAAAGGAATGAAAAAAGGAAAATAGAACAAAACAATATTTGAGTTTTTTTCATTTTCTCTCTTATAATCTTTCCTATAATTACCATTCATGAAAAAAATTATAAAACTAAAAAAATGAAAATATCGATAATTAATAATTACCAATAAATTAATCATAACCAATAATAAAAAATAATAATTATAATAATAAAAAAATAATTAAATTTACCATCGAGTGGGGATAAATCCCAATTAATTGTCAAGAAAAGAAAAGTTGAAATCATAAAAATTTTTATGTAATATTTATAAAAAAAAAGATTAAAATCTTAAAAATATATATAGTAATAATAAATAAAAATATAAAAATAAATAAAAATGATAATATAAATTGTTTCATTAAAAATTATAATTTTTATACTATTTATATTTTTCTTTGTTTTTACCAAAAAATTATTATATAAAATAAATTAGAAAGATGATGCAATTAATAAAAGAATTTTGAAAAAATATAATGCTCTTAATAAAATACTAAAAGTCAATAACAAAAACAATAATCATAACATATTAAATATTAGATTTAATTTTTTTTCAACGATCCTGAATTTTGTAGTATTTTTAGCATTAGGGAGCTCATACAAATTTGAAGTTACGTTTAAGTGTTAGAAAATTAATAAATTTAGAATTACCTACTTTAATAATAATAATCTGAATTTCCAAAAATAAGTGATCATACTTGTTTTAGGAATTTCCAGTAATCTCCTTGTTGAACAATTTATTGATCATTTTCAGAAACATTCATTACAACTGTCCATAAATATTTCATTTTCAACTAAAGTAGTAAATGATCGTTTTTTATACTTTCACTGCCATAAAGAAAATTTTCCAAAGTCCTAAGTCCATGGAAACTTCACTTGAACCCAAAATTTTAAAAAAAATCCAAGTTAGCTAGTATTATAAACTAATTTCCGAGTTTAGTATTATCTCAATATGGTTGCCGGCTTCTGATTAAGCTGTCAATTTCTTTTCCTTGTGCGGCTTACCAAAAATTAAAAGCGCCAGCATATTTATGTTGATAGTAATTAATTTTAGCTTAATTATTATTAAAATTAATAATTATTAATTTAGTAAAGAATTCAGACTATTTCGAAATTCTTGGATCAGAAGGATTTTTTTTGTTTTGTTTTTATTGAATTGGGTTTCTTGAAATTATTTTGGAACAGCCTCATCTATATATTTTTCCCTTAATTAGTATGCATGCAAATTA
This sequence comes from Durio zibethinus, assembly GCF_047325235.1. Taxonomy (NCBI): domain Eukaryota; kingdom Viridiplantae; phylum Streptophyta; class Magnoliopsida; order Malvales; family Malvaceae; genus Durio; species Durio zibethinus. The sequence continues at coordinate 15,367,484 of NC_143182.1, forward strand.
TTAGTTGGCTTAATCATAAGATACTGGACCCATATTTGAATTTATCTATTAATTATGTCATGTCAACAAATACAAAAATTTGAAACTAAATTGATGAAGCAAATTGAATGAACTTTTTCTAAATTGGATGAACCTTTGACAATTGATATTTGTCACTTTAATTAGTTGTAGTTAGAATTGGGCTGTGATTTTCTGCTTTTGCATGCTGAGTTCTCCCCACTCAAACCAAGCCCAATATACATCAAATGGGGTTGAATAGACCTGAATTGGGCTTCAGTTCCTGGTTAAAAGAGTTTAAGTTTACTATTCGGCTTTGTTTTTTTCCTTTGAATTTATTATCCGCCCCTTCATCTGCAAGAAAAATGTTAAGAGGTTTGTAATTGATTATCAATCTTAATTTTTCACGAACTTGGCTTAACGTCGAACTGGGGGCTTGACTTTTATGAAGATATGTCTTTCACTATAGTAACTTACTATTAGTATGATCTTGAGGTGGTATGACTTTTCTTTGGTTGAGAGAAAGGGATCAATGATCTGTTTAACAGATTAACAAGATTTTCTGATGCAGAGGATCCATAATAATATGGCAACTCCAAAGAAGCAAAAGAAGAAAAAGTCTTCCCAGCAAAAGCTCAAAGAAAGATATGAAAATGGAAACCCTGAAGTTGATCTCCTTGGTGAACCCTCAGGAAAGTTTGACTACTATATCATATATCCTAAGAAAGGCAACCCACACCCTCAAATCTACTCAAATCAACCCACACAAAAACCAGATTCCACCCAAAATTCCACCCAACCTTTACCCACACCTTTACCACAAATCTCCATGATGCAACCAACTTACCCCAGCTCAAATTTCCCTCCTTTTGAAGAATTTCATAAAGACCAATACAAACACATTCCAAAAATCCCCACTCCCACTGACAGAGATGAATATGGAAACCAAAAAAGTGTTTCTCGTGCTGAAGCAGTTTTAAACTGGCAGGCTGAAAATTCTCTCCAGCAGAATTTATACCTGCATAGAATTGAACATAAGTTTGACCAAGTCAGTCAACACTTTGATCAGAGCCTTGTCAATCTCCAAAATATTATTCTTGAAATTCAGCCAAGGATAATCACACTTGATCAAGAACTCAGATACATGGCTTATACACAGCGGCAGGTAGTACGGTCAAGGCTCTGGCAACTGACACGGCTTCAGTTTCGGGCTCTCCGGGTCGTAGAGTTAACTGAAACTGTGTCAGTTGCCAGAGCCTTGACCGTACTACCTACCGCTGTATATAGAAATGGTATCAGAGCTTGCAGCTTGCCAAGATAGCGAGAAAAAAGTCATGTTTCTAAAGTTTTGATTATTGAAATTGGAAAAGGAAAAGCCAAAAGAGAGTCTTATTTTCATGGATCTATCCACTCTTAGCAATTCTAGTTCTCAACCTTCTTCCCCCAGATCTTCTTTTAGTTTGTCCTCTCCTCCATCTCCTGTACTTAAAAAGTCCTCATCTTCTAAGCTTAAGTTTTTATATGAAGTAGATTACATTCCAGAAGAAAAGAAAACCCAACAAACAGTTCTACCTCTTGTAAATCCTTATACAGCTTTCTCAAACTCCTCCCCTTCTCTTACTAGATCTTTAAAAACTCTTTTAAAACCCAAATATCCAGCTCCAAAAGAGTATGTTCAAGCCACAAACTTTGATCAATGTATTCTTCCAACAGGACCTCAAAAGCACTTTGTTACTCTTCAGATCCCAGAAGAATTTCCTCACCAGTGGTTAGAACAAGGATACACTCACATTCACTTTGGTGCTATCAGAATCGCCTTAACCTTCCATGGCAGAAATGAAATTCTTGTCTGTACCATAATGGTCTTATTGGACACCAGATTTAAAGATTACAAGCATGCAGTCTTTGGAATCGTTGAGACGACACTCAATGCAGAAACTGTCTTCTTCACAGTCTTCCCAAATTATAATATGTCTCTTCATTATCCAACCTTGTTAGATACTTTAAAAGTTCAAGTCCAGATTGTAGGCACAGAAATGAAAGGCCTCCAGGCAACCTTTCACTATCAGATGGCATATAGAGTTCAAGATCATGCCATTAACTTGCCTCTTTCACACTCCAGTGATGCAGTCTTTGTTAAAATGGAAACAGCAGATAGAACTCCTAAACATGTTCATATTCCAAAGCAGATTTCCAATGAAAAACTTGCCACCCTTCTCCCAAAGACATGGACGACAAGTTATCAAAAGATTTGGAAACAAGATGAACCAATTGAACACTTTGATCCAACCTACAAGACAAATCAGGATGGTACTGTCACAATTGAATTTGACTTCGCCTCTGGATATACAGAATAAAACTTTGGCACGCAAACAATATTTTGAAAACAATAATAAAAAATTGAGTTAAAAAACTAAGATAAAATTTATTAGTTTGTGTGTGATTACTTTCTTTTATTTTTTACTCTTTTACTATAACACATTAATACTTAGATTAAAAATATTGTCGGCCCCTCCTATACAAATTTTGTCTTCGCCTAGTAATCTTCCACATAACCTTGAATTGTAATGGTCTAGCAACGACCACGAATGTCGTTCTCCCATGTTTTGATGTTAGATCAAACCTTAATTTTACAAACTTCCAAATCAAAGTTGAAGACCAACTCAATGATATTTACCCAAGATAACCATTATTCTTTTTTATGCTATTGAGTAGCGATCAACATGGCATATTCATACAAAAGAAAAATCAACTACTGAAAAGATCCAAGATGTAATGATTAATGATAGCAGGCAATTTATGGCAAGTTGTGACAAGATAGAGGAAGGACGAAGTAATTTCATGTACAACTCAATTAAAGGTGTCTTATAAAAGTTTGCAAGAATCAGTAGCATATTTCTGAATATATATGAAACAATTCATTTTATTGGTTTCTAATTACTCAAATTCAAATGTCATCTACATTTTACTTGGTAGAGTTAGAGGAAGATACTTAGTATGACGGCCTTTAGCAATAATTTTCCCAGTATCTTTCTTCCTCAATTCAACACTGAAAATAGCACCATCCTTCTGAACATGCAATGCCCTTGCTTCTATCTCAATTTCCTCCTACATAGGCAATAACATTTGCAAATTCATAAATGACATACATTATTTCACAAAAAGGTTGCTAGAAAGAACCCTAAATTAGAAACATTACCCTTTCTTGCTTCCACTACTAATGCTAGAGCCCTCAGGATGTGCAGCATCATACTCAAATATACACCCAGTAGCAAAATTCATCATCAAAAGCCCATGCTCTTTGCAAACATTTGTCAACATCAAGGTTCCAGCCACATTGGTGCGAATTATTTCTGTTTTGTAAGATTCACACCAATCAACATTGAGTCTATTAGTCCCACCAACATAGCTAAACTTTCTAGGAGGATAAATTAACAATCGCCATGGAAAATCGAATTGTCATACTCTAAAAAACAAAACTCAAAAATAAAAAATCAAAGCAAACTCGAACAGGGAGTAAAGATCGCGTGGTCGTGTCCCTATTTGATTGCAATGACTTTAACGGCACTCCGCATGGCAAAGCTTTTGTTTTATTCTCTTTGATAGGTAAACTCAATTATCCCATACTTGCAAGTCTCAAACTTAACTCAAAGGACTTCTAAATATACCTGCTCACGAACATCACTAATTGGGGAACCAAAAATCTTCATAAAAATTGGAACAGCCTTATGATCAATAACTACCTTGTGTTCTCCGAGGTTCAAGAAGCAATATTTGTAAGTGCCCAAGCAGCCTCAAGCTACAGATTTTCCAAATATATTACCAAAATTCGCATATAAATTAAACACCTAAAAAAAATAGTTTTTAGCAATTAAGAACTGATACCTGAAGCTGTGGATTTTATCACTTCCTCAATTGGAGCACTCCTCTCTGTTTTAGAAAAAAACAATTTTTTTTTAAATTCAGATAAAATTAAAAGAAATACAAACGGAGATGCATAGAAATGCCAATTGAAAGCAGTTTTTCAAACTGGGTAGTTGCCTCTAGCAGTTTTACTTCTTTTTTTTTTTTTCATGCATCTTGTTTCTTACTTTCTCCCAAACATTTTAACAAATTTTCATTGACTTGCCACATGACCTTTGATATACGGCATGAATGCCAAATTTTATTCCGTGTAAACGTTTAAATTAATTTAAATAATTTTTAAATGGACAGCTTGTTAATATTGGTCAGATCTCATTTAATATTAGTCATAAAATTTTAAAAGAAGAAAAAAGAAAAACAGCTGTCTCCTCTTGAACTATGCAAAGAAATTAAAAGAAAGCTTTTTCAGAACTAAACCCACAAAACGAAAAGAAGAGGAAAAACTATAAAAACTAAAAAAAAAGAAGAAGTGGCAATTCCAAAATCCTTTGGGATTCTTTATATATATTTATATAAGGACAGATTGTCATTATTTGTTAATTTGTTATTTGTTAATTTTATTTATTATTTTTAATTTAATTTTATGCATTATAATTTAAGAAAAATAATTATATTATTATTTGTTTATTTATTGTATCTATAATCCTTATTCACAAATCTTTAAAAGTAATAGATTTGTCAAAAATATAAATTACATTTATGTCCCAAATCTGCAGTCCATTAGTAATGCAGAAATATTAGGCACCTTTCTTCTAAACCATGATGGAAACCACAAAATCACATATAAGTGTAGGTACCCTATTTGGTTCGGATCCGAGCAACTTGAATCTGGTTCAATAAAGTTCAGACTGTAGGCCCGATTATCCATTATTTTATGTTTTATTTATTTATTTATTTATTTATCGATTTTATCTTTTGTTGATTATTCATTTATTTGGTTTTTGTTTATCCTTCATTTTGTGTTTTTTCATTTGATTTATCTTTAGTCTTTTTTGTATTATCAAATTAAGTGATAACAGTGATAATAATTTATTAAAAAAAGAGGTTAAAAAAATAAAATTTTTGCCGTGAATGGGTGTTAGCAGAATTGTAGTTGGATTTAATTTGTAATAGATAAATGTTATGATTTGTGATAATACAAAATCTTTGTCATAACATATAGATCCGTATACCTACCGCTAAACATGGTTGAAAGGAGTCGCCACCAATCTTTTTTTTTTTTTTTTTGTTTAGGTATGATTGGTCACCTAAAACATATTTTGATTTGCAAAAATAAATGTTAGGTTTGGAAGTCGATTACACATGGGAAAGGTTGTAGCACCCCCATAACGCCTATCCAAAATATAGTATCAGTTTGATTTCAAATTATCCAAGCCTTAATCTTTTTTATGATTTACTAAATAATTTAATATTAAAATTTAGTCTTAAAATTGTCCTAATAGTTTGGTAGCAATTTAAGATAATTTTCTCACCTTAAAAGTATTTATAGGGACTAGTGTCCCATTCTAAAGAAGCTCCGTTGTAGGATTTGTTAATTTATTTTATTATAGAAAGATTAGTAAAGTCTTCCAATAATTTGGTAGGACTTACTTTGAAACAATACTCCAATAGTTTGGTGGATAAAAAAACTTATTTATAAAATTTCTCAATAGTTTGATAGATTTTATTAAAAATTAAATCTATGAAAATTCTCCAATAGTTTGGTAGAATTCATGAATTTATTTTATTTAAAAAAGATTTTTTTTGAAAGAAATTTTTTTATAAATATTTTTTTGAAAATTTAAAAATATATTTTTTTATTATTTAGAAAACTTATTTGAAAAGATTTTTTTATGGTTTTTTTTATTTCTTTCTCTTCTTTTTTATTCTTTGCTTCTTTTGTTTTCCAAAAAAAGATTTTTTTTTCAAAAACTAGCAAAGTAAAGAAAATGAAAATAAAATAAAAACTTAAGAAAATAAAAATAAAAGAAAATCAAATCAAAAAATAAAATAAAAATGGAAAAAAAAATCTACGATCGGGTAAGGTCAGCGCGTAGGTCAACGAGTCAACGCGCAGATCTTAGGTTGCTTAAATGCTATCGTTTTGGCCTTATAGAAAAGGCAATTCCCAGCCTTTCTCCTAAAAAAGCCAGCCCTCTTTTTCTAGACGTAGAAGCTCTGACTTCTCTTTAGGAAATCACTAAGAACACCATTGGAGATTCAACCAAAAACTAAAAATTCCACTGATTTTTGGGAAAGTCATCGAAAATTCAATCAAAAACTAAAAAACCTATCGGTTTCTAGAAATATGACCTAAAACTGATCAAAAAATTCAATCGATTGCCAAAAAAATGATCGAAAAATTCATATGTTCATCGTGTTCATCCTAAAAGCCTAAAAAAGCTAGAAAATTTCCAAAAATTCTAAAATTTTTCTAGATTATCCAAATTTTGCCTAGATTCCTTTAAAAACTCTTCAGAATCTTTACCTAAGCTTTAGAAACCCAAATCTAACCTAAAAATTTTCAAATGAACCCAAAACAAATATCAAAATCCTAAAAAATTGTATTCTACCAAAAACTTTTCAGATCACCAATTTTCTTAAATCAATAGTTTTCTCCCCCCAAAAATCCAGCCTCTTTGTTTTGTGATTTCTTGTCCAATTTATAAGCCTCTTAGGAACGGATTTTAAGAAACAAACAAGATTAATCCCAGGCTTGAATCTTGGGATTGGATTTTGCCTGGACCCCAAATTGAGTCTAGGTTCTTGGCTAATTTCTTGGATTAAATCTGTAACCCTAATAAAACCATTGACTGTGTTGAATTCCTCCGATCAGATTTCAGTTTTCAAAATTCACTCCAAACTCGAAACAAGAAAAGAAAGAAAATAAAATAATAATAATAATAAACTATGTACAACATAATAATAATAATAATAGTAATATAATATATTGCCATATACTATGTTAATATACTATAATAATATAATCTTATAAAATAATAAAAATAACCCTATTGACCTTAGACATATATGGGTATCTACAGCTGCCCTTTTTTACACATCTTTGCAAGATAAAGATGATGCAAAGACCTAAACACTCACTTTTTTATTTTTGAATATAGTGATGGTCAACATAACTTGTGAGTTATGGCCAAATGATGGAAATAACGAGATCAAGGGACATAATTTGTTCTACTAAGTGCTTGTGAGCTTATGAGTTGTGATCAAGTGATGAAAAAGAATGTGGATCAGTTGATGAGATAACTAGTGTTGAGAAGCTAAAAAAGGGAAAAATGTGAGATGGTTAGGACTTGAGAACCATGTTATCAAATTTAATTAGAATTTCATGACATTATTGACATCTACATTACATGCAATATGTTTGCACATAATTTGGTTTGGCTATGCACTTGCATCATGATTCAGAATATGGCATTTGTAGTATTGTGAGCATCTAGATTGTTGCATTTGCATCGTTAAGAAAGCATTTGCATCATTGATCATGACATTCATTACATACAAAATTTTGATTTTGATAAAAGTTTAAAAGTCATCTAAAAAAGAATTTTGAATATTTTGATAAAGCCTTTTAAGACAAGATTGTGAATCTTCAAATGAGAATCTTTGAACTTTTGAATTCTCAAATGAGAATCTTTGAACTTTTGAATTCTCAAATGAGAATCTTTGAATTTCAAATGAGAATCTTTAAGATGTGAAATTCTAAGATTTATTGAATGTGAACTTTTGAACTCGAATGAGAAGCTTTGAACTTTTGGATGTGAATCTCCAAAATTCGAATGAGAATCTTTAAATGTTAGATGTGAGCCTTGTAATTTGTACGGGAATCCTTGAATTAAAACTTTGGATGAGAATCTCACAAATGCGAATCTTCAAATCTTGCAAATCTGAATTCTTACATATATGAAATTTTACGAATCAAATTCTTATGAAATTGGAATTTTGAGAATCAAATTCAATGAATTCTTGTGAAGCTAAAAGGTTCATACGAATCTAAACCTTTGAATTTTGAACTCAAATTGTGAATCTTTTAGTTTCCATTACAAATTTCATCAAACTTAATCTATGACTCCTCTAGGCATGATTTTCGATGAGCATTTATTTTTTAAAGTTGTTGAGTCTCTGCTCAGAAGAGCTTTTATTTTTCAAAAGTCATTAAGCCTTTGATTAGAGGAGCTTTATTTATTGAAGTTGTTAAGCCTTTAATTAGTGGAGCCTTTATTTTTCAAAGTTGTTGAGCCTCTGTTTAGAGAAGCCTTTATTTTTTTCAAAGTTGTTGAGCCTCTATTTAGAGGAGCATTTATTTTTCCAAAGTTGTTAAGCATTTATTTAGAGGAACATTTATTTTTCCAAAGTCATTTAGCCTATGTTTAGAGGAGCTTAGTTTATTTTTTTGAAAGTTGTTAAGCCTCTGTTTAAAGAAGCTTTGTTTACTTTTTCAAAGTTATGGAGCTTTTATTTAGAGGAGTTTTTATATTATGCAAAGAGTCTGAGTAAAAAACAAAAAAACAAAAAATGTGTCAAGTTGATTGACTTGTCTATGTCTTTGCACAATTCTTGTTTCATAGAAAATGTGCAAAAAGGGGTAGCTATAGACACCCCAATCTATCTAGGGGTCTATTAGGATTAATTCTGTTAATAAAAAAATAAAAAAAAAAGAAAAAATAGGTGGTTGAGTTTGATTGAAGTTAGGTGTTTAAATTTGAATTGAATTTGGGGGTTGAAGTTGAAATTTAGAATGAATTGAAATTTCTATTCGAATTGGGATTCTGTGGTTTTAATCCTATAAATACAAACCCAAATCACAAATCATATGGCAACAGAAAACAGAGAGACATAAAAACACAAAAATCAGGAAAAGCATATGCAAAAGCATTCAAAAATTTGTAGGAATTTTTTTGGTAAAAAATTTTTTTGGAAGATTTCTTGAAAATTTTCAATTTTTGGTTGAATTTTTTGGCAGGTTTTCCAGAATCCAATCGAAGATTCCAACGTTGATTGAATTTTTTGATGAACCAACCCAGATTCTTGTGACTTTTTCTAAAATCTAGTGAAAATTCAATCAGAGTTCATCCGATTCTAGAGAGAATGGGAAAAAAGAGGGAGAAGAAAGAGAGGGGGAAAAGAGAAATTTGAGGAAAAAAGAAAGAATTTGGCCTTTTATACTCACTCCAAAATGACGTCGTTTTTACCCTAAACTATCCTAGGATCCGCATGTTTTTATTTGGGCCAACCCGACCTGAGTGCAACTCACTTCTACCAACCCACATTCTAGCCAATTCCTACAACTAGGCCAAGCCAAGCCGTTTCCTTATTTTGATAATTTTTTTATTTTTTTAAATTTTAAATTTATTTTTTTAAGTTTTTTTTTTTTTGCATGAATAAATTTTGAGAAAAATTTTTAAAAAAAGTATAAAACAAGAATAAAATGATTTTTTTGAGAATAAATATTAATTATCCAATAATGAAATTTATAGAAATTTCAAATGGTAAATCTCTATAAAATTCCTAGGTGAAAAATTTTATCTAAATTTGTCTCAAATAGTGAAATAATTTAGATAAAGTTTCAATAACAATAATTAATATTTTTTTCAAACAAAAAAAGAGAATAAAATAAAGAATAAAAATATTAATATTAATAAAAATTTTGGAATTAAGGATAAGATCTTTAGAAATTTCAAATGATAAATTTCTTAAGAAATCTCTAAGTGACAAATTTCTCTAAATTTGTCCCAAATTGTGAAATAATTTAGAAGAAATTTCAATAAAAGTAATTGTATTCTTTTTCAAATTTGGTTGAAAATATTTGATAATTATCCAATGATGAGATTTGTAGAAAATTTCAAATGGTAAATCCCTAAGAAATCTCTAGGTGAGAAATTTCTTTAAATTTGTCCCAAATGGTGGAATAATTTAAATGAAATTTTAAGAAAAATAATTGTCATGTTATTTTCTTTCTAAAAAATAAATAAATAAAGAGAATTTCTAAATAGGCCCAAATGGTAGAGAATTTAGAGATTTTTAAAGAGAAAATATTTTTAATTTGGCCCAAATGGTGGAATAATTAGATGTATTTTCAATAAAAAAATAATTAAATCTTTTTTCCGATGGTGGAGCTTCTTCAAGAAAACAAATGAGATTCTTGAATACTCTTGAGGTGAAGAAATATTTTTAAGAATTCTACTAGATTGATAGAAGAATTTTATGAATTATTTCCAATATTTAATATAAAAATTTGAAACTATTAGAATCAAGACCCTAGGATAAATTTAAAATAAAATGGTACCATCCTTTGGATGGGCATGTGGGGGTGTTATAAACTCCTCCACTTGTAACCGAATTCTTGAATCCTGTTCTGGTTATTAAACCCGAACCTATCCTTTTAAAAATCCTTAGTCAAGTTTAGGAATTCTTTAAAAGGATAGATTCATTAGGTAGCCAATACACCTAATTAAAAAATATTAGTGGTGACTCCATTTATTACATCTAACTACAGATTTTTAGATCTATATATTATGATACCTAAAGCAAGGGCAAATTGCAAAAGATCTTTTCCTATAGCTCCTCTTCCTAATTAAATGGTATGGTGTGTCAAATCTCAACCTTATAATTACTAGTTATTGAATCCAATTAACGGATATTACCTAGACTTCATTGTACCAAATTAAAGAAAAATATATATCACATGGTCTTCATTATTGTTGATGTTATAGAAACTCATACTATGAAGAAAAAAAAGTGATTTTGATGATATGTATTCATCCAAACTTTAATTCCTTACTATGAGACTGATTCTGCAAAACCGTTATTGTTGTATTCTCGAACAAGTCTATTTGTTCATTCAAGCTAAGGTAGGTCCTTGTGGGTGCAAATTACAAACTCTAACTAAAACAATTTACATATCAAATAAACTTCATTTCTATACATAACATGGTTAATTTCAATTCGACGAGCTATTATATATATTTCAGTCAAAATTTATAATTATCAACCACCTATGATTGATCATTTCTAGTAGTCGTCCTATTTTCATTTTTATTTGTCTAATTTCATTCCTTTCAATTGTAGCGTTTTGCAAGTATATCGAGTTCATCCATTTGTCAACTAAGGTAAGTATTTTTTGTTGAATCATCGTGTTATTCTTCGTTTATCTCCAAAATTCCTCTCTCTCTCTTTCTCCTTTTTTTTTTTTTAAATTTAATTTTACATATAAAACCCCCCGACGCTTGACTCAAATGTTAAGTGCTTGTATCTTCTTATTTAATGAATCAAAATCAAATATTCATCTTTCTTGCAACAAAATAAACAGGCATTTCTACTAGAGGTGACTGTCAATGAATTAAAGTTGATTTGAATCAAATTATTTTTGAGTTTGAATTATTTTACATTTAGATCTGCTTTTATTTTTGTTTGGATCATTTTCATTTTAGGCTTTTGAAATTTGGGTAATTTCAAACTCAGACTATCTCGAATTTGGATACTTTTGGATTTGGATTATTTTAGGTATCGAATAATTTTGGATTGGGAGTTTTAGAATTATTAGTATTTTGGAATTTTATAGGTTATAAAAATTTTTTTGGTAAATTTTATTAATTAATACAATAATTAGTTTCTCTTTTCACTATTTCACATAATAATTAATTGTTTAATAAATTTAAGAAAAAAAAGTGACAAACATACTAATGTTAAATTTTAAAAATTGATAAATATATATAAATATAATTATATTATATTATAATTTTATTTATTGATAGACTATATTGATTTTTTTATTTTTTTATTTTCCTTTATGTTTTTTTAGTTTATCTTTTAAGCTCAAACAAAACTTAAATATAAAAGTCCAATATATTTACTTATAGCATGAATAAAGGAGAATTTGTGTATTTCAGTATCTTTTTATTTGGCAATAATTAACGTACTTATCTCTCTTAAATTTCTATGATATTTGATATTGAGTATAATTATAATTAATGATTAAATAAAGCTTTGTTATGTTTTTGTTTTATAAATGAGCTAAAATAACTATAAACTAACACTAAAAAAAAATAAAAATCCACAATCATTAGCTACATAAATGTACATATATATATATATATCAATAAAAGGGTACAGCTTACAACTAAAACATATTATTATTGGTTTATTCTTAATCCATTGGATCCATAATTATTAGAATCGATTTAATCAGTGATTTGGCACATAAAATGGTTCAATCTATTATTAGATCAGATTTACAATTAATCCACTTTATGCTGTATTAAATTAACAATTTAATAAATAAATAGAACCGATCGGATGTTATCGAATTGGACAAGTTTTAAAACTTTTAATAAAATGCCCTTAAAAATTACTATTAATTTAGTTTTTATAATTAAAATTATGGATGATTGTGCTATTTAACTAAAATAATGCGTTTAAAGTAAATTAAAAAATTAAAAATTAAATAAAATGGTGTTGCCCTTCCTTACACTTTATGCTCACTAAAGAATCAACTTAAAAAACGTAGCCCTTTTCTTATTTCTATTTTTAAATGACACACTCAAATCAAATTAAATGACAAAGACATGGTTGGTTAAAATTAAAACTTTATCCATCAATTTGGAGCTTAATTTGTTTTACAGCAAATATCATTTTTTTTAAAGCATTTATTTTTTTATTTTTATATTTTATATGAGCTTTCTCTTTTTCTTTTTTCTTTTTTTGTGTTTTAAAGTTCTTTCATGTATTTATTTTTGTTTGTTTTTAAATTAATATAGTTGAATTATTTGACATTTTTGCTAATATTTTTAGAATTTGTGTTGAGAGTTGGAGTTTGAATTTTAAATTTATTTTATATTTTGAAATATATTTTTTCACACTTATATATTATAACATGTTATTTATTTTAATTTTTATGTATGAAATTATCTACAATAAAATTTTATTATATATTATGTCACGAATTAAATTTTAAATATCTTTAAAATTTGATAATTTTTAATAATAATTGAATAATCGCCCAATTAACTCAATGTTTGAACCAATAATCTAATAATCTGACATTTTGTACGGTTCATCATTTGATCCAATTCTGATAACTTAGTTGGACCACTAAATAATAAGAGTAATTATAAAAGGACGAATTTTTTACCAATTACAAGGTGGCAAATATACTTTCAAAATTTTCTTTTAATTATATCTAGTGATTAATTAAATTTTTGAGTGTTATTAAATAAATTAGTTGAAAATTTATGAAGACATTTAGAAAATCAGGATGGGACACATAATTTAGCTAATTAAATTTCAAAGACTCATAATCCAGCTAATCGAAATTCTTCAATGACTCATCATTTTATCTTTAAATAAATTAAAATAATTTAAAGATAAATTAAAATTTCAGCCAATCAAATTTCAAAGGTTTATGAACTATATAATAAAATTTCATATAAGAGTCATTCTTTATCCTCAATTAAATTAAAATAACCAAAGGATAAAATAAAAAATGTTTATTTCTCTTAAAACTTGCTTGCCTAACATTATAAATAAAGAGTTCTTTCAAATTATTTGACACCAAAGAATATCAAAATATCCCATATGAAGAACAAGGAATAATAAAATCTCTCATCCGCCTATTAACATAGCAATAAATCCCAATGCCTATAAAAATAATAATAATAATAATAAAAACAAACAAACAAAGAGTTATATAGGCCTAAAGCCTTAAACCATACGGTCTACAGAAATATATTTATGAGCTAAAAACATATACGGATCTCACAAATAAATGTAAGATGACTAATGACCTTCGTTTGACAAACCAAGCATTATTCGAAAAGGGTATGGAAAATTGGCGACTTAAGCTTCATATGGCATATTTTAATCAGAATTCTAAAAAATAAAAAATAAAAATCATCCAACAAAGAATAAAAAATATTATAAAAATCGTTTTATATTTAAATAATTTATAATTTTGCAATAAATCTAAATAAAATCAGTATTCTAATTAAACTGAAAGGGAAGAGGAAGAAATATAAAATGATAAAAGAATTAAAAGTTATGCCTACTAAGAAGCCATTGCAAACTTATAAATTATTTAAATATTAATTAATTTTTTTTAGCTAAACTTTTTAAGGTAAATAAGACAGGACAATAAAATAAATAAATAATTAATTAATTAATTAATTAATGCTATGTACCAAGGTGCATGCCTCCCTACATATCTACACTACTTTAAACTTTTGATTTCCATTATTAGCCCTAGACATTTTTCTTACTTACTTCGATCATTTACCGTCTAAAGATAGTAGCAAAATAAAATCTTTGTTGACTATCAAAATTATCAAAATCATGGCCAGTACTTGCGGTGAAAGAAATCATAAAGCATAGAAAAAAAATCTCATCTAATCACATCACATGAATGTTAACATCAATAATTATTTATGTGAAAACAAAAGTAATAAAAGAAAACATTTATACTTTATCCTTTTTAATCGGCATATGCAAAGGGAAAAATATGTACAATTGCCATATCCAGGAGAGCAATATTTAAATAAAGTATTTTAAATACAGTTTGTAGAATTTTTTATTAACAATAATTTAATAAAATTATAATAAAAATTTTAAAATGATAAATTGATAAAATTCAATAAAAAATTAATAATATGTAAAAAATAATGAAAATATTATTTATAATTTGAATTTGATTAATATTTTTAATGATAAAATTAATGTCAAATTTTTCACTAAAAATACTTATTTAAAAAATATATCAAAATTTATTAATTTTTTAAAAATGTATATATTTGATCTATATGACAAAAATTTTTATTTTATTGATTTTGAGTTTTAATTCTGATTTTTATTTAATTATTTTTAATAAAAAATTGCATCTAAAAATTTTATCTAATTCTTTTTTATCCATGATATATATATTAAATAATTTTTAATAATAATTGACAATTTTCAATATTGTATAATAATATAATAAAAAATTATATGAAAGCGACGTAGCATTTTTTACTCCAGCCCTTATGCTTATCATCTTGAAGAAACTGTCTATTCAGAAATAGCACGTCATTGCATCAATGAAAGTACTGTTTGCTTTCCCCTCAATTTAAAGCAGCAAGTTAATTAATATGTGAAGACGTATAAAAGTTTACAATAATTCGATGACAGGATTATCAATTTTAATTTGGAAAAAAAAAAATCATGCAACATTTAGTAAGAATGTTGTAGACACCCGTTTTTCCTTTTTTTTTTTTTTAATCAAGTTTTTTGGTGAATTGATAAAAGCATAGTTTTTATTCTGTTATAACTTTAGGATAAAGGAATTTTAATTTTGAAATTGAGATCAAAAGAGATTTTTTTTTAAAAAAAAAAGGGATAATAGAGGATAAGAGGATTCTGATTTTTGAATCCTCAAATAACCTTATATAAACTCACAGTGATCACAAAAGACACACAGACAAAGAGGAAAGATAAAAGAAAAGGCAATCAGAATAAAAAAAAATTTAAGAGGCTATTGTTTGCAGTAGGAGTTTTTGGGATTTTCCATTGATTGGAGGATTAGTTTTTTTTTTTTTTGGGAATTTTTTGTATTTTTTTTTGCAAATTTTTTGAAAATTTCAGAATTCGTTGAATTTTTTTGTGAAAATTCAAGTTTTCCAACGACTTTTTTGATAAAAAATCTAGCTTCCAACAATAAAACCCAAAAATCGACGAGAATTTTGCCAACATTCTTTGCATCTAGAGAGAGACAGAGAAAACTAAAGAGAAGAGAGAGAAAAAAAGAAGGAGCATCTAAGGACAAAAGGATTTCTTTGCCATTTATATTGCCTTAAAATGATGACATTTTGAGCTAAGAATCCAATAGGATCCACATGCTTTCTTTTGGTCCGACCCAACCCACAGCACCTCAACTCACTTACCCATATCACTCAGCCCTTGTTGAGTCATCAAGTTGAGCCACACACCAAGCTGTTTCAGTCGCTACTGTTTCTGGAGCCGCACCCATTTTAGTTAAGCCAAGCTGTGTCAAGATTTTTTTTTAATCTATTTATTATTATTAATGTTGTTGTTGTTGTTTATTTATTTATTGATTAAATTAGAATTATTTATTTATTTAAGTTAGCATTCTTTAATTTTTCAATGATTTTCTTAAAATAAAAATTTTAAAAAAAGTATTTTTGAGAAAAAGTTGAAAGTATCAATTTTTCTTGAAAATAAAGATTTCAAAATAGTGATTTTTGAGGAAAAGTATCAATTTTCCTTAAAAATAAAATTTTCAAAAAATATTTTTAAAGAAAAGTTGAAAGTATCAAATTTTCTTGAAAATAAAATTCTCAAAAAAAGCATTTTTAAGAAAATGTTGAAAGTATCAATTTTTCTTGAAAATAAAACTTAAAAAAAAAAAGCATTTTTGAGAAAAAGTTGAAAGTATCAATTTTTCTTGAAAATAAAATTGCTTTAAGAAAAACTTGAAAGTATCAATTTTTCTTTCATAAAGGCATGTATTTTTTTTAAAAGTAAAAAAAATAATAAAAGAGATTCCTACGAAAGGTTTAGTATTACTCTTTTTTTTTCTTGAAAATTTTTAACATTAAATAATTCGAAAACGGAGCCTCTGCAAGAGAAACAATAGTTTTTTTGTATACTCTTGATATGAGGGAACTTTTTTAATTTTCTGCCAAAAGTACTAAGTCAATTAAGAATAATTTTCAATAATTAATTACTTTGTAAAATTTTTAAGGCGTAAAGGATAGCACAAAATCAACCTGGTATCATCTTTCGATAGACGTTGTAGGGGTGCTATAACATTTCTCACACGTAATCGTACTTTCAGACCTAGTTCTGGTTTTGTAGACATCGAATCTATCTTTTAAAAATACCTAAATCAAACTTAAGATTTTTCTTTAAAAAGGGACAAATTCAGTCAGGTGCCTAATCGCACCTAAATAAAAAAGATTGGTAGCGACTCCTTAAGTTAATGTCTAGCAATAGATCCACGGATCTAGACGTCATGATAGTTTTAACAGATTAGAAGATAAGAGGATTCTGATTTTTGAATCCTTAAATAGCCTTAAATAAACTCCTAGTGATCACAAAAGACACACAGACAGAAAGGAAAGGGAAAAGAATAGGCAATCCGAATCAAAATTTTTTTTTGAAGAAGTTATTGTTTGTAGTAGGAGTTTTTGGGATTTTTCCATTGATTGGAGGATTAGTTTTTTTGAGAATTTTTTTGTATTTTTTTGCAAATAATCTAGAAATTCTAGAATCCGTTGAATTTTTTGGTGAAAATTCAAGTTTTTCGATGACTTTTTCGATGAAAAATCTAGTTTCCGGTGATAAAACCCAAAAACCAATGAGAATTTTGTTGGCATTCTTCGCATCTAGAAAGAGATACAGAAACTGAAGAAAAGAGAGAGAAAAGGGAAAAAGCATCTAAGGATAAAAAGATTTCTTTACTTTTTATACCGCCCTAAAACGATGCTGTTTTGAGCTAAGAACCCAATAGGATCTGCGTGTTTTCCTTCGGTTTGACCCAACCCGTAATGTCTTGACCCGTTTACCATATCACTCAGCCCCTGTTGAGCCGTCAAGCCGAGCCATACACCCAGCCGCTTTAGTTGTTCTTATTTTTGGAGTCGCACCCATTCCGGCTAAGCTGAGCCGCGACAAGGTTCTTTTTTCCTTTTATTATCAATTTATTTATTTATTTATTATTATTATTGTTGTTGTTGTTGTTGCTTATATATTTATTGATTAAATTGAAATTATTTATTTATTTAAGTAAGCATTCTTTAATTTTTCAATGATTTTCGTAAAATGAAAATTAAAAAAAAAAGTAGTTTTGAGGAAAAGTTGAAAGTATCAATTTTCCTTAAAAATAAAGATTTCAAAAAAGGGATTTTTGAGGAAAAGTTGAAAGTATCAATTTTTTTTTGAAAATAAAATTTTCAAAAAACATTTTTAAGGAAAAATTGAAAGTATCAATTTTTCTTGAAAATAAAATTTTCAAAAAAGCATTTTTAAGGAAAAATTAAAAGTATCAATTTTCCTTTAAAGTAAAATTCTCAAAAAAGGTATTTTTAAGAAAAAGTTGAAAGTATCAATTTTTTTTTAAATAAAATTTTCACAAAAAAGCATTTTAAGGAAAAAGTTGAAAGTATCAAATTTCTTTGAAAAAAAATTTTCAAAAAAGCATATTTGAGGAAAAGTTGAAAGTATCAATTTTCCTTCCATAAAGGCAAGAATTTTTTTTTAAAAGTAAAAAAATAATAATAAAAGAGATCCCTATGAAAGGTTAAGTATTATTCCTTTTTCTTTTCTTGAAAATTTTTAATGTTAAATAATCCAACGATAAAGCCTCTACAAGAAAAACAACAGTTTTCTTGTATACTCTTAAGGTGAGAGAACTTTCTTAATTTTTTATCAAAAGTATTGGAGTCAATTAAGAATAATTTTCAATAACTAAATACTTGGTAAAATTTTTAAGGCTTAATGGATAACACAAAATCGAGTTGGTGCCATCTTTCGATGGATGTTGTGGGGGTGCTATAACCTTTCTCACACGTAACCGTACTCCCAGACCTAGTTTTAGTTTCGCAGACATCGAATCTACTTTTCAAATATACCTAAGTTAGACTTAGAATTTTTCTTTAAAAAGGGATAGATTCAGTCAGGTGCCTAATCGCACCTAAATAAAAAAGATTGGTGGCGACTCCTTAAATCAATGTCTAGCGATAGGTCCATGGATCTAGATGTCAAGACAATTTTGGTGACTCCATTGGGGACAAGCTAAGGTCAGGCCAGCAAATAAATTTGTGTTATCCAAAAGCCTAATAAAATTGAACTTTTTGTAAAGATTTTTCATTCATTCATTCTATTTATTTATTTTGCTTTTGATGTTATTCATATGCATATGCATGACATGAGCTTTATACTCGAGCTCTGTCCCTCTAGGAGGGAGTAAAGTACCTATTCTTTTGTATGGTTTTAATGCTTCCGCAGTGGCTAATGAATACTCTCACTCAAATTGAACTTTTTTCGCTTGTAGCCGATAATGGGTGAAGATTAAGGTGCCTTACTAGTTTGTGATGGATAATGATTTAAGGAGCAATTTGGGAACCTTTAGATTTTCAACCTTTAAACCACATATAATGAACCTTAGAAATGCCTAACCTATAGATAGAGCCATCTCCTTCCCTTTAAAATTAACCAAAAGCTTAGGATTCTTTTATTATGTATAATGTTTTAATTTATTTATTTATATGTTTTTTCTTATCTAGTGTACTAACCATCTCTCTTATTCATTTTTGCATGATTCATACACATATCATGAAGTTGCATAAAAAATATTTGCTTGAAAAAACAGTCTTCAACAAAGAGTTTTTCATGGACTCTACAGAATGATTAGTTTGCTCTTCATCTGTATTAGCTCTTTATGAGTTACCAAATGAGGTAAAGGTTTAGTAAAAAAAAATCCAACAAAAAAAAAAGGATTGTCTACCAATCGGCTATGCTTCTACCTTGTTTCAAGAAACATCCATCATTCTCAAACAAAACAATCTAGAAGATTTAGTCAATATATGGAAGAAGATAAATCCATCAAAATAAGAGGAGTTTTGTCAAAGACGTGGACAAATAGCATACCTTCTTATAATGAATGTTGAGAATCAACTAATTAGAGCTACAATGCAATTTTGGGATCTTTCATATAAGTGTTTTATCTTCAATGAAGTTGATATGACACCAACCATTGAAGAATATTTGACTTTGTTAGGTTTGCACATCAAAGCTCCTGACAAGATATTTGTCAAAAAACACAAATCAAGATTTTGTAAGAATCTGGCCCATCTTATGGGGATAAACAAGGAGATTGTGGATTCTCACACAAAGAAGAAACAAGAATAGGCTTGCTTACCGTGGAAGTTCTTTCATGATTTTCTAGTACAACATGCCTACGAAAAGAAGGGGTTAAACGTGTTTGCTTTAGCTTTATACAGAATGGTGATTTTTCTGAAAGTTTTAGGTATATTGAAATAGCAGTGGTTGACTTCTTCAAAAGCATGATCAATGGCTACAACCCTTCAATGGTGATATTGGCAGAAACTATCAGATCATTGAGTTATTGTCGCCATAATGGAAGGCATTTTACAGGCTGTATATAGCTATTATATTTATGGACGAAAAGCTATTTTGAGTGTAAAAGAAGTGAAGAGCATTCTCGAAACTATATTTTCACAATTGAACTTCGATTAAAGAATTTTATGAAAGCGAGTGACTAGAACAAATGTCTAAAAAAAAATGAGTAGCATTCTTATAAAAGCTTACTAGCACTGAGGTAAAATGGTTAGTCCCATAGATGAATAGGAAACTCATGTTATATCAGTGTGGAGATAACACCGTGGTTCCACTTTTTGGTTTGTGGGGAGCAACAAGTTATGCACCACTATTAGTGAGAAGATAATTTTGGGCAGAACAGTTCATTCCCATGACACATAAACTTCATCAGTCATATTTCTTTTATAATGAGCCAAAAGCATTTAAGAGGATGAACGATGTGATTAAAGCATGGAAAAACCCCCACAAGGTGAGTCCTGGACCTTTCACTGATAAGGTCACTCATGGGTACTTGGTCTGGAAAACAAGATGAGGAAAGGAAATGGTATTCACTCCTAAAGGTTTTAACAACCAACAAGAGAAAAGCTTGAAGAAAATACCATCAAAATTAGAGCTTAGAAAAAAAGAGTTCAAGATCGAAAAAGATAAGCTAAAGTAAGAAATCCAAAAGCTTCAAAAGGAGAAGGATCAAGGAAAGATAGAGCTGAAAACATGAAGTTAAAGTTTGTAAGATTGCTAGAGAATGCGATATAGCTACTAAAGACCAAGCGGAGCTACATCAAGAACATAAAAGGTTTTGTGTAAAGGTAAAAGCCAAAGAGATAACAATTGCTGATCTAACTGATAAGAATGAGCGATTGAAGCAAGAATATGCTGAATTGAAGGAAGAAAGTACCCAAGTGCAAACAAAAAATAATATGCTAAAAAATTACATGAGCAAGTTGCGATAAAAGTTGAATGAATAAGAAGAGTATATCACTGTATTGGCCAGAGAGCATAGAGAATTATCGTACCAAGTATAGTGTGGTAAAAGGGAAAACTTGGGAAGATAGAGGAATATTGAGCACTTAACAGCTCAAATTTGCAAACGGGTGTGCAAGGCAAGAGAAATGGTTGAAGAGATAGAAGCATTGAAGTAAGTGGTGGGCCCAATAGGGAAACATGGATAGTGTTTGCTGAATTTCATTGAGGAAGCAAAAGATCAGTATGGGCAGATCAAGCGTTTTATGGCTATAACTCTAGGATGATAAATTCTATGTAAACAGAGTTCTTGGAATAAATAAAATCTTTTGGTTGAACACTATCTTAAGGTAAATGTTTTTGCATGCATGCATTTACATTCATTACATTTAGCAAAATAAAAACCTTAGGTTTTCATGATATAGTCATATAAACTTGCTAATTTTGAGATATGGTATTAAAGGTTCAAGGATAGCTCGATTGTCGATAAATTCAAGCTAACCTGGACGTCACCCATATAATACTCGATCGCAAGCAAGGCAAATGGAACAAGAACAAAATACTCGTATAGATAATATCAAAAAGGCTTAGGAAGAGATAAAAGAGAAGTTGACCAAGATGATGGAAATGTTGAAAAAATTGGATAAAGGTAAAACAGTATAAAAAACCCCTAATCTGAATGAAAGATAAGATATTATGGATCTTTTATACCCTCTTGAGTTTAGTCCAAACCAAGGTCAATCTTCTCAGGAGACACAGGCCCCACACATACCATTTTCTGGGGCATATGCTTACACCTATCCTAAAATGCCATATCGTAGTTACAATAACCCCACATTTGGGGTAAAAATAGCAGACCCAATTGAAGTATTTGATTTTGATGACCTAAAAGAGAAAGATAGGTTGAAAGGAAAAACCTCTAAGGTAATAGAAGAGTCAAACTCCTAACAGAAAATGAACATTTTAGAGGAGAGAGTTTGGGCCATTTAGGGTATAGATTATTTCAGCTCTATAGATTCAGCCCAACTATGTTTAGTCCCATACGTGGTCATTCCATCGAAGTTTAAAGTCTCTGAATTTGAAAAATATGATGGGACTAAATGCTCGGTAACCTATGTTACCATGTATTACCGTAAATGGTCACCCATGTTCATGATGAGAAACTGTTAATGCATGTCTTTTAAGATAACTTTACAGGCTCTGCGATGAGATGGTACGTGCAGTTGGATCGATCTCGTCTCCAATCCTGGAATGATTTGGCAAAAGCATTTGTAACCCAATATAGACATATAATGGACTTAACACCTGACCGTCTCTTCCTACAAAGTATAAAGAAGAAAACCATAAAAAGTTTTAAGTAATACGCTCAAATATAGAGAGATATTGCTTTTCAAGTCCAACCACCCTTTACAGAGAAAGAGGTGACAATGCTTTTTTTCAGTTCTCTTAAATCTCTTTATTATAAAAAATTAATAGGAAATGTTACGAAAAACTTTACTGACATGGTTATATCAAGTGAAATGATTGAAAATGCCATTAAAAATGGCAAAACAGATGGAAGAAAGACAACTAATGCAAAGGAAAATGGCCTGTCCAAGAAAAAGGAAGGAGAAGCTCATGTTGTGAGTTATGAGGGCCAATAATTTAGAAGTTATGTTTCTTTTTATAACCAACCTATGTATCTAGCCCAAGTAGCCACTAGCCACTAACCCATAGCAACCATTATACCAATAGGTTTACCGACCCATGCTTCAACCACAACTACCCGTTCACATATATAACTCATCCACCATACCCCAAGCAAGATTTACCTCTAAACCAAATACCTAGCCAAGCAACTTAAAAAGATCACAGAACAATCGAGAAAAGATCACATTTGACCCAATCCTCATGCCCTATATAGACTTACTCCTACAGCTCATGGAAAAAAATTTAGTAGCCTGTGTCCTTATAGATCCCATGAAACCACATTTCCCTAAATGGTATAACCCAAATGCTCATTGTGATTACCACTATAGGGTCATAAGCCATTCCATTGAAAATTGCATTTCTTTGAAACACAATGTGCAAAACTTGATAAAAAAAGGGTTTAATAAGCTTTGAAGAAGAAGGGGCACCTAATGTTAATGGTAACCCTTTGCCAACCCATGTTAGAACAACAATCAATGGCATACATAAGGATCAAGCCAACTAGATCAAAAAGAGAGTAGATGAGATCAAGACCCATTTAACTAATCTATTTAATGCCTTGTTTGAGGTAATAATGTAGTATCCAGTAGAGCCACGTACTTATCATAAAGAATATAATTTGACCCAAAAGTGTAAATACCATAAGGGAGCTATAGGGCATTTGATTGAAAATTTTGATTCGTTTTGCCAAAAATTGCAACAATTGATGGACTCATTTCAAATTGAACTCTACAAAGATGAAAAGGGCTAAAAGAATGAAGAGATATCCACCATCGAATAGGTTCTAAAGCTCATCCTAAAACTAGTAACCATATACTATAAGAAGTCAAAGCCAATGGAGAGTTAACCCACCTATAAATCGGTTATAACCTTCAAAATTCCTTATTTTTTCCCATACCATAGTGATAAGGTGGTACCATAAAAATACAATTGTGATATTGTAACACTAGGATCAAATAAAAGAGATATGATAAGCAATTCTAATACTGTAAACATAATCAAAATATGTGGCATGACTAGAAGCAGAAGATGTTACTTTTCAAAAATGTTAGAAAAAGCCAGAAATGAGAAAGTAAAAGTTGGAAAGGAAAAATGAATAGGAAAAATTCTGAGGCAGTGTAAGTCAAGAGTATCAGAAAGTCATTTTTGAAAAAGACGCTTGTGAATTCCTAAGGTTAATCAAACATAACGAGTATAGTATGGTAGAACAACTAAATAAAATGCTAGCTAGAATCTTACTTTTATCACTATTGTTGAATTCAAAGCCTCACTATAATGCTTTATTGAAGGTCCTGAATCAGGCGTGCGTATCCAATAATGTATCTGTGGTATACGTAAATAACCTTGTAAGAAATCTGGTAGCCTTAAACTATATTACTTTCAATGATGATGAGATTTCTTCAGAGGCGAGAGGAAGCACTAAGGCTCTTCATATTGTGGTCAGATGTAAAAGCCATACAATGGTGAAAGTTCTTGTTAACAATGGTGAAAGTTTTAATATGATACCTATGTCTAGCCTAGCTAGGTTGCTCGTTGACATGTTTTACATGAGAACTAGCCACATGGTAGTCAAAGCTTTTTATGAAGCTAGGCAAGAGATGGTAGGTGATATTGAAATGCAACTACAAATCGAACCATATAATTCAACGTCAAGTTTCAAGTGATGGATATTTCACCATCATATAGCTGTTTATTAGGAAGGCTATGGATCCATATGGCAGGTGCTGTCCTATCCTCGCTACACCAAAAAATAAAGTTCATTGTTGAGGGAAGCTAGTGTGTGTGTTAAGAGAAAAAGATCTATTTGTGACCCAACCAACAAATACCCCATATGTGAAAGTTACAAATGAAGTTGTAGAGTGTTCTTATAGATTCTTTAAGTTTGTTAATGCAACTTATGTCAGTGAAGGATCTAGGCTATATGCACCACAATTATCAGCCACTACCAAGATAGTTGTTAAGCATAAAATTGGGAAAGGGTGGCATCTCGAAAAAAGACTAAGAAAGAAACAACAGGGAATTCGAAAGCTACCAACTGTGATCAACAACTAGGAGAGATTTGGCTTAGGGTATAAGCCTACAAAGGTGGATAAAGAGAAGCTGATAGAAAGCAAGAAAGAGAAAAGGATAGCCAAATTTAAAAAACAAAAGATAAAGTCAGAAAAAATGATTATTCCCTATCTTTATGATACATTTCAATCAAGGGAATGTATTTATCCTGGAGATGATAATTGGGATGTAAGGCTGGAAGAGCCCTTTTCTGAACTTACCATTCAAATGGTGGAAAGTGAGGCATTTGATAGTCAAGATAAAGAGCTGCTAGTGTATCCAACCCCACAAGGTTCAGAATTAAAGAAATTGGGATATCATAGAGCTGCCTATTGTCCTTAAATTTTTTCAAAAGTAATGTAGTGCATAAAATTCTTGTACTTCTACCCAAAAGTATTGGATTTATTTTCTTTTGCATAGGCCATTCATTCATTTTAATTAAAAGATCGATGTGATGCATTTTCATTTCTTCTATCCATCTTTTAATTTCATTTCATACATCTTGCCAACATTTCTCTTTTCTTACTTACTCTTAGGTACCCAAACAATAATATATGAAGATAATCATGATAGTAACCTAGGGTTTGACTTCAAAAATCCAATCTATACTGGTGAACTTGATCATGAAGATGACTCAGATGATGACACTTTACCTCTTAACCTAGTGAAATTGGTAGAACACAAGAAGAAACCAATTGAACCTCACTAGGAAAATACAAAATTAATAAATTTAAAAGATGATAATAATAATAAAAAAAGTTAAAATAGGCATGCCATTACACTTGAATGATAGACAGAGGTTAAAAGAGTCGCTTTATGAATATGTGGACGTCTTTGCATGATCTTACCAAGACATCCTTGGATTTAGTACCAAAATACTAGAGCATAAGCTACCTTTAAAGCCAGATTGTAGGCCAATGCAACAGAAATTAAGATGAATAAAGCTTGAAATGTTATTGAAGGTCAAAGAAAAAGTGAAAAAATAGTTTGATGCAAGTTTCTTAGAGGTGGCTAAGTGTCCACAATTGGTAGCAAACATAGTCCCAGTAGAAAAAAGATGGAAAAGTTTGAATATGTGTTAATTATCAAGATTTGAATAAGGCAAGCCCAAAGGATAACTTTCCCTTGCCTCACATTGACACTTTAGTAGACAACACGGCCAAACATTCCATATTTTCTTTTATGGATGGATTTTCGAGGTATAACTAAATCAGGATGGCTAGGGATGACATGAAGAAAACTATTTTTGTAACTATATGGGGAACATTTTGCTATAAAGTGATGCCTTTTGGGTTGAAAATTGCTAGGGTCACTTACCAAAGAGCTATGATAACTCTATTCCATGACATGATGCATAAAGAAATAATGGTGTATATGGATGATATGAATGCGAAGTCTAGGGAAGGAGAAGATCATGTTGCCAAACTCCGAAAACTATTCGAGAGGTTGTGAAAATTTTAGCTTAAATTGAATCTATCTAAATGCAAATTCAGGGTTAAGACAAGGAAGCTATTTGATTTTATAGTTAGTGAAAGGGGAATAGAGGTGGATCCCAATAAAATCTAAGCCATCTAAGATCTGTCACCTTCGTGCACACCAAAAAAGGTATGAGGATTCTTGGGGAGGTTGAATTATAAATCCAAACTCATTTCCCAGCTCACTCTTAAATGTAATCTTATTTTCAAACTTCTCTATAAAGATTGCTTTGGAAAATGGGATGATGAATGTCAGGAAGCTTTCGACAATGTCAATGAATATCTATCAAATCCACCTATACCGGTATTGCCTATCCCAAAAAAACTATTGATTTTGTATTTAACAGTGAAAGAAAGTTCAATGGAATATGCGCTAGGGCAATAAGATGAAACTAGCAAGGAAAAAAGAGTTATTTACTATTTAAGCAAGAAATTCATTGACTATGAGTCAAAGTACTCCTTATTGGAAAAAATGTGTTGTGCCTTAGCTTGGACGACTAGTCTGTTTAGGCAATATACACTATACCATACCACATGGCTCATAGCAAAATTGGATCCTTTCAAATATGTTTTCGAAAAATCTTCACTATTTGAAAGAATTGCATGATGGTAAGTAATGCTTTTCGAATATGATATTATTTATGTAACTCATAAAGTGATTAAAGGAAGTGTCATAGCTAAATTTTTGGTGAAACGGGCTATTGATGATTATGAACCAATGTGGCTCGATTTGCTAGATGAAGACCTAATGGTTGTTTCTCAAGTTGATGAGGAAACTATGGAGTAATCTTGGAAGATGTACTTTGATGAAGCTCTAAATGCCTTAGGGCATGGAATTGGGGCAATCTTGATATCCCCATAAGGAATTATGTCCCCATTATAGTAAGACTAAACTTTAATTACACTAAAAATGTGGCTGAATATGAAGCCCACGTTATGGGCTTACAAGTGGCAATTGAAAGAAAAATCAAAGTATTATAAGCCTATGGAGACTCAGCTTTGGTTATTTACCAATTGAGAGGATAATGGAAAACAAGGGATGGAAAGCTAATTATATACTGCAAGCATGTCACTGATTTGGTTAAATAGTTTAAAAAAGTTCAATTTGAACATTTACCTAGAGAAGATAATCAAATTGCTGATGTCCTACCCACATTGGTAGCTATGATCAAGGTGAAAATGGATATTGAAATTCAACCCATTAAGCTTGATGTAAGAGAATTCCCAGTGTAGTATTCAAATGTCAAATAAAATATTGACAGGAAGCCTTGGTATAATGACATCATACAGTATCTATAAAGTCAACAATACCCAAAGCATACAACTAAAAATGACAAGAGGATCATTAAGAGATTGGCCATGGGTTTTTTTCTTGATGGGAATATTTTATATAAGAGGAATCGAGATCTATTTCTCTTGAGATGTGTGAATATAGCTGAGGCATGAAAAATTATAAAAAAAGTTCATGATGGGAATTGTGAAGCTCATGCAAATGACCATATGATGGCAAGACAAATTATAAGAGCAAAGTACTACTGGTCGACCATGAAAAGTAACTGCATAAATTATGTTAAAAAATGCCATAAATACCAAATCTACATAGATAAAATACATGCCTCTCCAAATGCTCTACATGTTATAGCACCCTCATGGCCATTTTCAATATGAGGCATGGATGTTATCGGACCCATCGCATTGAAGGCTTCAAGTAGACATAGGTTCATTTTTGTGATGATTAACTATTTCACTACATAGGTTGAAGCTGCATCATATGCTAGTGTGACATGATCGATAGTATGTAAGTTCATTAAGAAAGAAGTAATATGCAGATATAGGCTTTTAAAAATAATTATTTCAGATAATGCCAAGAATCTTAATAGCAAGATGATAAGGGAGATATATGCCCAATTTAAGATTAAGTATCATAATTCGACACCCTATCATCCGAAAATGAATGGGACAGTAGAAGCAGCAAATAAGAATATTAAAAAGATTTTTGAGAAAATGGCTGAGACCTATAATGATTGGAATAAGAAGTTGCCTTTTGCTTTGCACGCTTATCGGACATCAATACGTACCTCTATCGGGGCAACCCTATTTTCTTTGGTTAATAAGATAGAAGTAGTGTTACCAATGAAAGTATAAATTACCTTTTTGAGAATCCTAAAAGAAGTTGATTTGGAAGAAGCCGAATAGATTCGAGAGCATTATGAGCAATTGAATTTTATTGAGAAGAAAAGATTGACAGCACTATGTCATGTGTAGTTATACCAAAAAAGAATGATGTGGGTGTATGACAGGAAAATTCAACCTCGATGTTTTTATGAAAAAGAATTAGTTCTGAAAAGGATTCTCCCAAGTCAACATGACAATTAAGGAAAATGGACTCCAAATTGGAAAAGGTCCATATGTTGTTAAGAAAGTATTCTCAGAAGGAGCTTTAATCCTGACATAAATGGATGGAGAAGACTTACCCAATCCAATAAATTTAGATGCTGTAAAGAAGTATTTTTCTTAACAAAAAATAAAAGCTCAAATTGAAAACCCGTAAAAGGCAGTTTGAATTCAAAAAAACAAAGAAAAAAGAGCTCAAATTGAAAACCCATAAAGCGTGGTTTGAGTTTAAAAAAAAAAAGAAAAAGAAAAAGAGCTCAAATTGAAAACCTGTAAAGGGGAGTTTAAATTCAAAAAAAAAAGTGATTAAACTGAAAACCTGTAAAGGGCAATTTTACTTAAAAAAAAAAAAAGAAAGCTCAAATTGAAAACCCATACAAGGTGATTTAAGTTTTAAAAAAAAAGGGCTCAAATTGAAAACCCACAAAAGGTAATGGGAGTCACAAAAGGATATCTAAGTTGAAAGCCTGAAAAGGCAGCATAAAGGTTCAAGATATTACTTTCATAGTGCAAAGGGTAAGTGTGATTTAATGAACTTGAACAGATTAAGGACTTCAGTTGGATGGTTTTTGAAAAGAACTCCAAGTTACTTTGATCATGATTATTCGATAGCCCACTTTCACCCATTTTTGTAACCTAGTCCCATTCAATCAATAAAATCTATTTCTTTCATGATGTCAACATTAACCTTTTTTTATTTTTCTCATTCATTTTCTTTCTTTCGTCTGCCCCTTTACATGGGTCAGAAGAAATGTGTAATAGCTTTACATCTATTATTTTATTGAATCGATAATGAATAAAAAAATACTGATAAGAAAATTCTCTTCATTACTCTGGAAAGCTAAGAGTGGCATGGGCAAGTGAAATGAAAGCAATGAGAGCTTAATAGAATGTTGATCTTAGATTGGCTGAAACTAAAAAATAATGATAGTTTGATTCTTTAACTAAATGTGTTCAGAAGTTGAAGGATCCATAATGGGCAAGAAAATGAAAATAAAAAAGAGCTTGAGAATCTTTTTACCATAATCAGATAAGCTTGACATCTTATAACATTTCATGCATTCCAATAAAATTGGCATTTCATAGCATTTCATGTATGCATGTCATGAGATTTGCTTTTACAAAAAGATGGTTGACATCACAAATGATTGAAGTTGTCAAGAATGAGGCAGCAATCATTTCAATTTTTTTTGATGTATTACGACTTAGTCTAAGTTACTTATTTCAAACTTCAGTTCAATGTAAGTCATTTTGTTTTGGATTTTGGCCTATGCCAAATCCTTTTTCAGCTTAGTCTAAGTTATTCTTTTTAGACTTTGGTTCAGTCCAGGCCATTTTATTTTAGATCTCAACCTATGCTAGATTCTTCTTTAGTTATTTTAGACTTCGGTTCTATCTAGGTCATTTTGTTTCGAATTTTGACATTTGTCAAATCCTTCTTCAACTTAGTCTAAGTTATTCATTTTAGACTTCGATTCCATCTAGGTCATCTTGTTTTAAATTTGTACCTATGCCAGATCTTTCTTCGATTCAGTCTAAGTTATTTATTTCAGACTTTGGTTTCATCTAGGTTATTTTGTTTTGGATCTAGACCTATGCCAAATCCTTATTTGATTTAGTCTAAGTTTTTTATTTTTAGACTTTAGTTCCATCCAGGTCATTTCGTTTTGAATTTCAACCTATGCCAGATCCTTCTTTGATTTAGTCTAAGTTACTTATTTTTAGACTTCGGTTCCATCCAAGCCATTCTGTTTTGAATTTCAGCTTATGCAAAATTCTTCTTTAATCTGGTCTAAGTTATTTATTTTAGACTTCAGTTCAATCCAAGTAATTACATTTCTAGATTTTGACCTACGCCAAATCCTTCTTTGACTTAGTTTGAGTTGTTCATCTTGAATTTTGGTCCAATCTGAATTCTTCTTGGACTTTTTATTAGTTTAACTTCTTCTTTTTCCTAGAATAAGATTGTGATGGGTGTCTACGTCTTTGCATAATCTCTGCTTCATAGAAAATATGCAAAGAGAGGCGACTGTAGACATCCATTTTTTTTTAATCAAGTTTTTTGATAAATTGATAAAAGCAGAGTTTTAATCCTGTTACAACTCTAGGATAAAGGAATTTCAATTTTGAAATTGGGATAAAAAAAGGTTTTTCAAAAAGAAAGGGATAACAGATGAGAAGATAAGAAGATTATGATTTTTGAATCCTTGAATAGCCCTATAGAAACTCTCAGTGATCACAAAAGACACACAAACAAAGAGGAAAAGAAAAAGAAGAGGAAATTAGAATAAAAAAATTTTGAAAAGGCTATTGTTTGCAATAGGAGTTTTTGGGATTTTTCCATTAATTGGAGGATTAGTTTTTTTTTGGAAATTTTTTGCATTTTTCTATAATTTTTTTCTAAATTCCAAAATCCATTGAATTTTTTGATGAAAATTCAAGCTTTTCGATGACTTTTTTGATGAAAAATCTAGCTTTCAATGATAAAACCCAAAAACTGGCAAGAATTTTACCAGCATTCTTTGTGTCTAAAGAGAAACACTGAGAAAACTGAAGAGAAATGAGAGAAAAGGGAAGGATCATATGAGGACAAAAGGATTTCTTTGACTTTTATATCACCCTAAATTGATGGCATTTTGAGCTAAGAACCCAACAAGATCACATGCTTTCCTTAGGTCTAAACCGACCCATAGTGCCTTGACCCGCTTATCCATATCACTTAGTCCCTGTTGAGCCGTCAAGCTGAGCCACACACCAAGCCGCATCAACCGTTCCTGTTTCTAGAGTCGTACCCATTTATGCCGAGCAGAGCCGTATCAAGGTTTTTTTTCATTTTTTATCTATTAATTAATTATTATTATTATTATTGTTGTTGTTGTTGTTGTTTTGTTGCTGTTGTTGTTGTTGTTGTTGCTTATTTATTTATTGATTAAATTGAAATTATTTTATTTATTTAAGTAAGCATTCTTTAATTTTTCAATGATTTTCTTAAAATAAAAATTTCAAAAAGAAAAGTATTTTTAAGGAAAAGTTGAAAGTATCAATTTTCCTTGAAAATAAAATTTTCAAAAAATATTTTTAAGGAAAAGTTGAAAGTATCAATTTTTCTTGAAAATAAAATTTTCAAGAAAAGGCATTTTTAGAAAAAGTTGAAAGCATCAATTTTTCTTGAAAATAAAATTTTTAAAAAAGTATTTTTGAGAAAAAGTTGAAAGTATCAATTTTCCTTCCATAAAGGCTTGGATTTTTTTTAAAGCAAAAAATTAATAATAAAAGAGATCCTCATGAAAGGTTAAATATTTTTCCTTTTTCTTTTCTTGAAAATTTTTAATGTTAAATAATCCAACAACACAACCTCTGTAAGAGAAACAATAGTTTTCTTATATACTCTTGATGTGAGGGAACTTTCTTAATTTTTTACTAAAAGTATTAGAGTCAATTCAAAATAATTTTCAATAATTAATTACTTGGTAAAATTTTTAAGGCTTAATGGATAACACGAAATCGAGCTGGTACCATCTTTCAATAAACATTGTGGGGGTGCTATAACCTTCCTCATATGTAATCGTACTCCCAAACCTAGTTCTAGTTTCTCAGACATCGAATTTACCTTTCAAAGATGCCTAAGTCAAACTTAGGATTTTTCTTTAAAAAAAGACAGATTCAGTCAAGTGATCAATCATACCTAAATAAAAAAGATTGATGGTGACTCCTCAAGTCAATATCTAGCGATAAGTTCACAGATTTAGACGTCATAACAGTTTTAACAAATGAGAGGATAAAAGGATTCTGATTTTTAAATCCTTGAATAGCCCTAAATAAACTCACAGTGATCACAGAAGACATACAGACAGAGATAAGAGGCAATTGGAATAAAAAAAATTAAAAAACTATTGTTTGTAGTAGAAGTTTCTAGGATTTTTCCGTTGATTGGAGGATTAGTTTTTTTTATGAATTTTTTTGTATTTTTCTAAACATTTTTTAGAAATTCCAAAATTTATTGAATTTTTTTATGAAAATTCAAGTTTTTTGATGATTTTTCCAATGAAAAATCTAGTTTCTAGCAATAAAACCCAAAAACTAGCAAGAATTTTGCCAACATTCTTCGCATCTCGAAAGAGACGCAGAGAAAATTGAAGAAAAGAGAGAGAAATGGAAAGAAGCATCTAAGGACAAAAGGATTTCTTTGCCTTTTATATCACCGTAAGATGACAGCGTTTTGAGCTAAGAACCCTACAACATCCATGTGCTTTCTTTCGGTCTAACCTAACTTGCAGTGGCTTGACCTGCTTACCCATATCACTCAGCCCATGTTGAGCCGTCAAGCCAAGCCATACACCAAGCTGCTTTAGTCGTTCCTGTTTTTGAAGCCACACCCATTTCAATCAAGTTGAGCTGCATCAATGTTTTTTTTTTTATCTATTTATTTATTATTATTATTATTATTATAATTGTTGTTGCTTATTTATTTATTGATTAAATTGAAATTATTTATTTATTTAAGTAAGCATTCTTTAATTTTTCAATGATTTTCTTAAAATAAATTTTTTTTTAAAAAAGTAGTTTCGAGGAAAAATTGAAAGTATTAATTTTTCTTAAAAATAAAGATTTTTAAAAAAATTTTGAGGAAAAGTTGAAAGTATCAATTTTCCTTGAAAATAAAATTCTCAAAAAAGGTATTTTTAAGGAAAAGCTAAAAGTATCAATTTTCTTTCAAAATAAAAATTTCAAAAAAAAGCATTTTAAGGAAAAGTTGAAGTATCAATTTTTCTTGAAAATAAAATTTTCAAAAAAGCATTTTTGAAGAAAAATTGAAAGTATTAATTTTCCTTCCATAAAGCCATGGATTTTTTTAAAAGTAAAAAAATAATAATAAAAGAGATCCCCATGAAAGGTTAAGTATTATTCCTTTTTTCTTTTCTTGAAAATTTTTAATGTTAAATAATCCGACGATGGAGCCTTTGTAAGAAAAATAGTAGTTTTCTTTTATACTCTTAAGATGAGGGAACTTTCTTAATTTTCTGCCAAAAGTATTGGAGTTAATTAAGAATAATTTTCAATAATTAATTACTTGATAAAATTTTTAAGGCTTAATGGATAACGCGAAATTGAGCTAGTAGCATCTTTCGATAGGCGTTGTCAAGATGCCATAACCTTCGTCACACATAACCATACTCCCAGACTTAGTTTTAGTTTCACAAACATTGAATTTACCTTTTAAAGATACCTAAGTCAAACTTAGAATTTTTTTTTAAAAAGGGACAGATTCAGTTAGGTAGCTAATCACACCGAAATAAAAAAAGATTGGTGGTGACTCCTTACGTCAATGTCTAATGATAGGCCCACGGATCTAGACATCATGATAATTTTGGCGACTCCATTAGGGATAAGCCGAGAGTCAGTCTAGCAAATAAATTTGTGTTGTCCAAAAGCCTAATAAAATTGAACTTTTGTAAAGATTTTTCATTCATTCATTCTATTTATTTATTTTGCTTCTGATGTTATTCATATGCAAGTGCATGACATGAGCTCTATACTCGAGCTTCGTCCCTCTAGAAGGGAGTAAAGTACCTATGTTTTCATGAGATTTTAATGCCTCCGTAGTAGTTAACAAAATACTCTCACTTAAACTAAACATTTTTTACTTGTAGCCTATAATGGGTAAGGATTAAGGTGCCTTACTAGTCTATGATAGACAATGAGTAAGGAGCAATTTGGGAACCTTAGATTTTCAACCTTTAAACCACATGTAATGAACCTTAAAAATGCCTAACCTATAGATAGAGCCATCTCCTTCCCTTTAGAATTAACCAAAAGCTTAGAATTCATTCTTTTATTGTGTATAATGTTCTAAATTATTTATTTATATGTTTTTTATTATCTAGTGTACTAACCATCTCTCTTATTCATTTTTGCATGATTCATACTCATATCATGAAGTTGCATAAAGAATATTTACCTGAAAATACACTCTTCAACAAAGAATTTTTCATAGACTCTACAAAACGATTGGTCTGCTCTTCATCTGTATTAGCTCTTTGTGAATCACCAAATGAGGTAAAGGTTCAATAAAAAAAATCTAACAAAAAGAGAGGGATTGTCTACCAATTGACTATGCTTCTACCTTGTCTCAAGAAACATCCATCCTCATCAAACAAAACAATCTAAAGGATTTGGTTGATATATGACAGAAGATAAGTCCATCAAGATAAGGGGAGTTTTACCAAAGACATGGATAAATAGCATGCCTTCTTGTAATGAATGTTGAGAATCAACTAATTAGAACTGCAGTGCAATTCTAAGATCTTTCATACAA
Organism: Durio zibethinus; assembly: GCF_047325235.1. NCBI lineage: Eukaryota > Viridiplantae > Streptophyta > Magnoliopsida > Malvales > Malvaceae > Durio > Durio zibethinus. The sequence goes on from NC_143182.1 coordinate 15,402,389, forward strand.
GTATTTTATCTTCAATGAAGTTGATATGACACCAACCATTGAAGAATATTCAACTTTGTTAGTTCTACACCTCAAGGCTTCTGACAAGATATTTGTCAAAAAATACACATCAGGATTCTGTTAGAATCTGGCCCATCTTATGGGGATAAACAAGGAGATTGTGGATTTTCACATAAAGAAGAAATAAGAATAGGTTTGCTTACCTTGAAAGTTTTCTCATGATTTCATAGCACAAAATGCCGATGAAGAGTGGGGGTTAGACATGTTTGCCTTAGCCTTATACAGAATGATGATTTTTTCAAAAGTTTTAGGTTATATTGAAATAATAGTGGTTGACTTCTTCAAAAGTGTGATCAATGACTGCAACCCTTCAATGGTGATATTGGCAAAAACTATCAAATCATTAAGTTACTGTCGCCAGAATAGATGGCATTTTACAAATTGTATACAGCTATTGTATTTATAGACGAAAAGCCATTTTGAATAAAAAGAAGTGCATTCTCAAAATTGTATTTTCGCAATCGAACTTCAATTAAAGAATTTTGTGAAAGCGAATGGCTAGAATAAAAGTCTAAAAAAAAGTGGGAGCATTCTTACACAAGTTGACTAGCATTGAGGTAAAATGGTTGGACCTATGGATGAATAGGGAACTCATGCTATATCAGTGTGGAGACAACACTACGGTTTCAGTTTTGGGTTTATGGGGAGCATCAAGTTATGCACCACTGTTAGTGAGAATATAATTTCGGGTGGAACAATTCATTCTCATGACACATAAACTTCATCAGTCAAATTTTTCTTACCGTAAGCCAAAAGCATTTCAGAGGATGAACGATATGATTAAAGCATGGAAAAATCCCCACAAGGTGAGTCTTGGACCTTTCACTGATAAAGTCACTCATAGGTACTTGGTCTAGAAAGCAAGATGAGGAAAGGAAGTGGTATTCACTCCTGAAGGTTTCAACAACCAATAGGAGAAAAGCTTGAAGAAATACCATCAAAATTAGAGCTCGTAAAAAAGGAGTTCGAGATCGAAAAAGATAAGCTAAAGCAAAAAATCCAAAAGCTTTAAGAAGAAAAGGATCGATGGAAAGATAGAGCTGAAAAACATGATGTCAAAGTTTGTAAGATTGCTAGAGAACACGATACAGTGGCTAAAGAGCTAGTGGAGCTACACCAAGAACATAAGAGGTTATGTGTGAAGGTAAAAGCCAAAGAGATAACAATTGCTGACCTGATTGATGAGAATGAGCGATTGAAGCAAGAATATGCTGAATTGAAGGAAGAAAGTACCCAAGTGCAAACAAAAAATAATATGCTGAACAATTACATTAGTAGGTTGCGACAAAGGTTGAATGAACAAGAAGAGTATATCACTATATTGGCCAAAGAGCATAGAGAATTATCGTACCAAGTATAGTGTGGTAAAAGGGAAAACTTGGGAAGACAGAGGTATATTAAGCACCTAACAACCCTAATTTGCAAACGAGTGTGTAAGGCAAGAGAAATGGTTGAAGAGGCAAATGCATTAAAGCAAGTGGTGGCCCCAGTAAGGAAATGTGGACAACACTTGTTGAATTTCATTAAGGAAGCAAAAGACCATTTTGAGTAGATCAAGCGATTCTATGGTTATAATTCTAGGATGATAAATTCTATGTAAATAGAGTTCTTGGAATAAATGAAATCTTTTAGTTGAACAATGTCTTAAGGCAAATGTTTTTGCATGCATGAATTTACATTCATTGCATTTAGCAAAATGACAACCTTAGGTTTTTATGAGATAGTCATATAAACTTGCTAATTCTGAGATATAGTATTAAAGGTTCAAGGATAGCTCAACCGTCAATAAATTTAAGCCAACCTGCACGTCACCCATATAATACTCGATCATAAGCAAGGAAAATGGAACTGGAACAAAATACTCATATGGACAATATTGAGAAGGCTTAGGAAGAGATAAAAGAAGAGTTGACCAAGATAATGAAAATGTTGAAAAAAGCTAGACACAGTTAAAATAGTATAAGAGACCACTAATTCAAATGAAAGATAAGATATTGTGGATCCTTTATACCCTCCTAGGTTCGATCTAAACCAAGGTCAATCTTCTCAGGAGATACAAACCCCACACATACCATTTTCTAGGGCATATGCTTACACCTATCCTAAAGTGCCATATCCAGTTACACTAACCGCACCTTCGAGGTAAAGATAGCAAACTGAATTGAAACCCTTGATGACCTAAAAGAGAATGAGAGGTTGAAAGCAAAAACCTCTAAGGTAATAGAAGAGTTAAGCTCCTAATAGAAAATGAACATTTTAGAGGAGAAAGTTCGTGTCATTAAGGGTATGGATTATTTCTGCTCTATGGACACAGCCCAACTATGTTTAGTCCCAGACGTGATCATTCCACTAAAGTTTAAAGTCCCTAAATTTGAAAAATATGATAGGATTAAATGTTCGGTAACCCACGTTACCATGTATCGTCGTAAAATAGCCATCCATGCTCATGATGAGAAACTGTTAATGCATGTCTTTCAAGATAGCCTTACAGGCTCCACAGTGAAATGGTACGTACATTTGTAACCCAATATAGACATATAATGGACTTAGCACCTGATCGTCTTTCCCTACAAAGTATAGAGAAGAAAACCACAAAAAGTTTCAAGCAATATGCTCAAAGATGGAAAGATATTGCTTCTCAAGTCTAACCACCCTTTATAGAGAAAGGTGTAACGTGCTTTTTATCAGTTCTTGTAAGTCTCTTTATTATGAAACATAATAGGAAATGCTACAAAAAACTTTGCCAACATGGTTATATCAGGTAAGATAATTGAAAATGCCATTAAAAATGGCAAATTAGATGAAAAAGAGACAACCAGTGTAAAGTAAAGTGGCCCATCCAAGAAAAAAAAAAGAGAAGCTCATGCTTTGAGTTTTTAGGGCCAATATTTTAGAATTTTTTTTTTTTTTTATAATCAACCTATGTATCTAACCCAAGTAGCCACTACTCGCTACCCATATAAACCATCATACTTGCAGGTTTATCGACCCATGCTTCAACCACAACTACCCGCTATATATACAACTCATCCACTATACCCCAAGCAAGATTTACCCCTAAACCAAATACCCAACCAAGCAACTCAAAAGGATCACGAAACAATCAAGAAAAGATCATATTTGACCTATTCTTCATGCCCTATACAAACTTACTCCTATAGCTCATGAAGAAAAATTTAGTAGCCCATGTTCTTGTAGATCCCATGAAACCACCTTTCCCTAAATGGTATGACCCAAATGCTAATTATGATTACCACTACAGGGTCGCGGGCCATTCCACTAAAAATTGCATTTATTTGAAACACAAGGTGTAAAACTTGATAAAAAAAGGTTTAATAAGTTTTGAAGAAGAAGGGGCACCTAATGTTAATGGTAACCCTTTGCCAATCCATGTTGGAACAATAATCAATGGCACATAAAGATCAAGCTAATTAGATCAAAAGGAGAGAAGATAAGATCAAGACCTTTTTAACTAATGCTTTTGATGCTTTGTTTGAGATAAAATTGTTGTATCCAATAGACCTACTACTTATCATGGAGAATATATTTCGACCTAAAGGTGTAAATACCATAAGGGAGCTATAAGGCATTCGATTGAAAATTATGATTAGTTTCACCAAAAATTGCAACAATTAATGGACTTATTCCAAGTTGAACTATATGAAAACGAGGGGGGCTCAAAGAATATTGAGATATCCACTACCGAGCAAGTTCCAAAGCTCATCCTAAAATCAGTGACCATATATTATAAGAAGTCAAAGCCAATGGAGAGTCAATCCACCTATAAACCAATTATAACCTTCAAAATTCCTAGTCTTTTTCCATACTAAAGTGATAAAGTGGTACCATGGAAATACAACTGTGATGTTGTACCACCATAATCAAATAAAGGAGAATAACAAGCAATTATGTTACTGTAAACATTATCGAGGCAGGTGGCATGACTAGAAGCGAAAGATGTTACTTTCTAAAAATGTTAAAGAAAGCTAGGGAGGAGAAAGTAAAAATTAGAGAAGAAAAAGGGAATTGGAAAAATTTTAAGGTAACGTCAAGTTAAGAGTACTAGAAACCTATTTCTAAAAAAGAGGCTTATAAATTCCTAAGCTTAATCAAACATAACAAGTATAGTGTGGTGAAATAGCTGAACAAAATGCCAGCTAAAATCTCGCTTTGATCACTATTGTTGAATTCAAAGCCTCATCGTAATGCTTTATTGAAGGTCCTAAATCAGGCATACATATCCCATAATATATCTATGGAATACATAGATAACCTTGTAGAAAACCTGGTAGCTTTAAATTACATTACTTTCAATGATGATGGATTCCTCTAAAGGGGAGAGAAAGCACTAAGTCTCTTCATATTATGTCAGATGTACTAGCCACACAATAGCGAATATTCTTGTTGACAATGGCTCCACGATTAATGTGATGCCTATGTCTACCCTAGATAGGTTACTCGTTGACATGTCTTACATGAGAACTAGCCACATGGTCATTAGAGCTTTTGATGGAGCTAGGTGAGAGGTGGTAAGTGATATTGAAATACAATGTAATTTCAAGTTTCAAGTGATGGATATCTCACCATCGTATAGCTGTTTATTAAGGAGGCCCTGGATCCACATAGCGGGTGTTGTCCCATCCTAGCTACACTAAAAACTAAAGTTCATTATCAAAGGGAAGCTGGTGTGTGTGTTAAGAGAAAATGATCTACTTGTGACCCAGCCAACAAATACCCCATATGTGAAAGCCGTAGATGAAGTTGTAGAGTGTTCTTATATATCCTTTAAGCTTGTTAATGCAACTTATGTCGATGAAAGATCTAGGCTGTATGCACCACAATTATTAACCACTGCTAAGATGGTTGTTACTCAGATGATTAGGAAATAATGGCATCCTAAAAAAAGACTAGGAAAGAAACAACAGGGAATTTGAAAGCTACTAGCTACGATCACTAACCATAAGAGATTTGGCTTGGGGTATAAGCCTACAAAGGTGGATAAAGAGAAGCTGATAGAAAGTAAGAAAAAGAAGATGATGGCTAAATTTAAAAGACAAGAGATAAAGTCAATCCTTATGATACCTTTTGATTAGAGAGATATATTTATCCTGGAAATGATAATTGGGATGTAAGGCTAGAAGAACCCTTTTTTCAACTTACCATTCAAATGGTGGAAGGGGAGGCATTTGATAGTCAAGATAAAGAGCTATTGGTGTATCCAACCCCATAAGGTTTAGAATTGAAATATTAGGATATCATCAAGCTGCCTATTGTCCTTGAATATTTCCAAAAGTAATGTAGTGAATAAAATTCCTATACTTTTGCCTAAAAGTACTAGGATTTATTTATTTTTTTGTATGGGCATTTATTCATTTTAATAAAAAGATCGATGTGATGCATTTTCATTTCTTCTATCCATTTTTTAATTTCATTCCATACATCTTGCCAACATTTCTCCTTTCTCACTTACTCTGAGGTACCTAAACAATAAATATGAAGATAATCATAAGAGTAACCCAAGGTTTGACTTTGAAAATCCAATCTATACTGGTGAACTTGATCATGAAAATGACTCAAATGATGATGTTTTACCTCATGACCTAGTGAATTGGTAGAACATGAGAAGAAACCAATTGAACCTCACTAGAAAAATACAAAATTAATAAATCTGAAAGATAATAATAATAAAAAAAAAAAGTTAAAATGGGCATGTCATTACCTCCGAATGATAGACAAAGGTTAAAAGAGTTGTTTTGTGAATATGTGGATGTCTTTGCATGGTCTTACTAAGACATCCCTTGATTTAATACCAAAATAGTAAATCATAAGCTACTTTTAAAGCCAGTGTGTAGGCCAATACAACAGAAATTAAGACCAATGAAGCTTGAAATGTTCTTGAAGATCAAAGAAGAAGTGAAAAAATAGTTTGATGCAAGTTTCTTAGAGGTGGCTAAGTATCCAAAATAGGTAGCAAACATAGTCCCAGTACCAAAAAAAGATGAAAAAGTTCGAATGTGTGTTGATTATTGAGATTTGAATAAGGCAAGCCTAAAGGATTTTTCCTTGCCTCACATTGATACTTTAGTAGATAATACGGCCAAACATTCCATATTTTCTTTTATGGATGGATTTGCGGGGTATAACCAATTCAAGATGGCTAGGGATGACATAGAGAAAACTACTTTTGTAACTTTGTGGGAAACATTTGCTAAAAAGTGATGCCTTTTTAGGTCAAAAAATGCTGGGACCACTTACCAAAGAGCTATGGTAACTCTCTTTCATGACATGATGCATAAAGAAATAGAGGTGTATGTGGATAATATTTTTGCGAAGCCTAGGGAAGGAGAATATCATATTGCCAACCTCTGAAAACTATTTGAAAGGTTGAGAAAATTTTAGCTTAAATTGAATATATGTAAATGCACATTAGGGGCTAAGACAAAGAAACTATTGGGTTTTATAGTCAGTTAAAGGGGAATAGAGGCGGATCCTGATAAAATTTGAGCTATCTAAGATCTGTCACCTCCATGCACACCAAAAGAGGTACTAGGATTCTTAGGGAGATTGAATTATATATCTAGATTCATTTCTCAGCTCACTCTTAAATATGATCCCATTTTGAAACTCCCCTATAAAGATAGCTTTGGAAAATGGGATGATGAATGTCAAGAAGCTTTCGACAAGGTCAACGAATATCTATCAAATCAACTTGTATCGGTATCCCTTATTTAAAAAAAACCATTGATTCTGTATTTAACATGGAATGAAAGTTTGATGGGATGTGTGCTAGGGCAACATGATGAAACAAGCAAGAAAAAGAGAGTTATTTACTATTTAAGTAAGAAATTCACTAACTATGACTCAAAGTACTCCTCATTGGAAAAAATGTGTTGTGCCTTAACTTGGATGACTCGTCAACTTAGGCAATAAATGCTATACCATACTACATGGCTCATAGCAAAATTGGATCCTTTCATATATGTTTTCGAAAAATGTTTGCTATCTGAAAGAATTGCTCAATGGCAGGTAATGCTTTTCGAATACAATATTAGCTATATAACTCAAAAAGCGATTAAAGAAAGTGTCATAACTAAATTTTTTACAGAACAGACTGCTGATGATTATGAACCAATAAGGCTCGATTTCCCAGATGAAGACCTAATGGTTGTTTTTCAAGTTGATGAGGAAACTATGGAGCAATCTTGGAATATATACTTTGATGGAGCTATAAAATGCCTTAAGGCATGGAATTAAGGCAAACTTGATATCTCCATAAGGAAATTTTGTCCCCATTACAGTAAGACTAAACTTCAATTACACTAATAATGTGGCTGAATACGAAGCCTGTGTTATGGGCTTACAAGCAACAATTGAAAGAAAAATCAAAGTATTATAAGCTTATGGAGATTGAACTTTGGTTATTTACCAGTTGAGAGTGGAATGGGAAACAAGGGATGCAAAGCTGATTAAATATCATAAGTATGTCACTGATTTGGTTAAACAGTTTGAAAAAGTTCAATTTGAATATCTGCCTAGAGAAGATAATTAAATTGTTGATGCCCTACCCACATTGGCAACTATGATCAAGGTGAAAACAAATATTGAAATTCAACCCATTAAGCTTGATGTAAAAGAATTCCCAGCACATTGTTCAAATGTCGAAGAAAAGATTGCTGGCAAGCCTTGGTATAATGACATCTTACAGTATCTAGAGAGTCAACAATAACCAAAGCATGCAACTAAAAATGATAAGAGGATCATTAGGAGATTGGCCATGGGTTTTTTCCTTGAAGGGAATATTTTGTATAAAAAGAATCAAGATCTATTTCTCTTGAGATGTGTCAATATAGCAAAGGCATGAAAGTTCATGAAAAAAGTTATGACGGGAATCGTAGAGCTCATGCAAGTAACCATATGATGGTAAGACAAATTATGAAAGTAAGGTTCTACTGGTCAACCATGGAAAGTAATTGCATAGATTATGCTAGAAAATGCCATAAATGCCAAATCTATGCAGATAAAATACATGTCCCTCTAAATCCTCTACATGTTATAGCACCCCTATGGCCATTTTCGAAGTGGGGCATGGATGTTATCAGACCCATTGCGCTAAAGGCTTCAAATGGACATAGGTTCATTTTTGTGATGATTGACTATTTCACTAAATGGGTTGAAGCTACATCGTATGTTAGTGTGACACGATCGATGGTATATAAGTTCATTAAAAAAGAAGTAATATGTAGATATGGGCTTCCAAAAAGAATTATCTTAGATAATGCCAAGAATTTTAATAATAAGATGATAAAGGAGATATGTACCCAGTTTAAGATCAAACATCATAACTCGACACCCTATCATCCGAAAATGAATGGGATAGTAGAAGCAGCAAATAAGAATGTTAGAAAGATTCTTGAAAAAATGATCGAGACTTATAAAGATTGACATGAGAAGTTGCCTTTTACTTTGCATGCTTATTAGACATCAGTACATACCTCTACCGAGGTAACCCTATTTTCTTTGGTCTATGGGATGGAAGTAGTGTTGCCAGTGAAAGTAAAAAATTTTTCTTTGAGAATCCTAAGAGAAGTTGATTTGGAAGAAGCCGAATGGATCTAAAAGCGTTATGAGAAATTAAATTTTATTAAGGAGAAAAGATTGATAGCACTATGTCATAGGCAATTATACCAAAAGAGAATAATATGGGTACACGACATGAAAATTCAACCCCAATGTTTTCATGAAGGAGAGTTGGTTCTGAAAAGGATTCTCCTAAGTCAACATGACAATAGAGGAAAATGGACTCCAAATTGGAAAGGTCCATATGTTGTCAAGAAAGTGTTTTAAGGAAGAGCTTTAATTCTGACAGAAATGGATGGAGAAGACTTGCCCAATCCAATAAATTCACATGTTGTGAAGAAGTACTTTTCTTAAGAGAAAGAAAAAGGGCTCAAATTGAAAACCTATAAAAGGCAATTTGAGTTCAAAAAAAAAAAAGAGCTCAAATTGAAAACTTGTAAATGGCGATTTGAGTTAAAAAAAAAAAAGAAAAAGAGCCCAAATTGAAAACCTATAAAGGGCAGTTTTAGTTCAAAAAAAAAAGAAAAAAAAAAGCTTACATTGAAAACCCGTAAATGGCGATTTAAGTTCAAAAAAAATTAAAAAAAAAAAAGAGCTCAAATTGAAAATCCATAAAAAATGGTTTGAGTTAAAAAAATTAAAAAAAAAAAGAAAAAAAAGCTCAAATTGAAAACCCACAAAGGGTAATTGGAGTAAAAAAAGGATGTCTAAGTTGAAAGCCCGAAAAGGTAGCATAAAGGTTCAAGATATTACTTTCATAATGCAAGAGGCAAGTGTGATTTAATGAACTTGAAAAGATTAAAGACTTCAGTTGGATGGTTTTTGAGAAGAATTTTAAGTTACTTTGATCATGATTATTTGATAGCCCACTTTCGCCCATCTTTGTAACCTAGTCCCATTCAATCAATAAAATCCATTTCTTTGCTGATGTCAACATTAACCTCTTTTATTTTTCTCATTCATTTTCTTTTTTTTGTCTGCCCCTTTACATGGGTCAAAAAAATGTGTAATTGTTTTACATCTGTCATTTTATTGAATCGATAATGAATGAATAAATAATGATATGAAAATTCTTTTTATTACTCTGGAAAGCTAAGAACGGCATGGGCAAGTGAAATGAAAGCAATGGGAGCTTAATGGAATGTTGATCTTAGATTGACTGAAACTAAAAGACAATGATAGTTTGATTCTTTAACCAAATGTGTTCAAAAGTTGAAGGATCCATAATGGGCAAGAAAATGAAAATAGAAAAGAGCTTGAGAATCTTTTTACCATAATTAGATAAGCCCGACATCTCATAACATTTCATGTATTCTAGGAAAATTGGCATTTCATAACATTTCGTGTATGCATGTCATGAGATTTGCTTTTACAAGAAGGTGGTTGACATCACAAATTATTGAAGTTGTCAAGAATGAGGCGGTAATCATTTCGATTTTTTTTTTATGTATTATGACTTAGTCTAAGTTACTTATTTCAAACTTTAGTTCAGTCCAAGTCATTTTGTTTTGGATTTTGGCTTACGCCAAATCCTTCTTCGACTTAGTTCAAGTTATTTTTTTCAGACTTTGATTCAATCCAAGTCATTTTATTTTAGATCTCAGCCTATGCTAGATCATTTTTTAGTTATTTTAGACTTCGATTTTGTCCAGGTCATTTTATTTTGGATTTTGACTTTGTCAAGTCCTTCTTTAGCTCAGTCTAAGTTATTCATTTTAGACTTTGGCTCCATCTAGGTCATCTTATTTTGGATTTCGGCCTATGCCATATCCTTCTTTGATTCAGTCCAAGTTATTTATTTCAAACTTTGGTTCCATCCAAGTCATTTTGTTTTGGATCTCGATCTATGCTAGATCCTTCTTTGATTTAGGCCAAGTTACTTATTTTTAGACTTCGGTTCTATCCAAGTCATTTTGTGTTAAATTTTGGCCTATGCCAGATACTTCTTTGATTTAGTTCAAGTTACTTATTTCTAGACTTCGGTTCCATCCAAGTCATTTTATTTTGAATTTCGACCTATGCCAGATCCTTATTTGATTTAGTCCAAGTTACTTGTTTTTAGACTTCGTTTCCATCCAATTCATTTTATTTGGGCTTTCGACCTATGCCAGATTCTTCTTTGATCTGGTCCAAGTTGTTTATTTTAAACTTCAATTCAATCCAGGTCATTACATTTCTGGATTTTGGCCTATGCCAAATCCTTCTTTGACTTAGTTCGAGTCGTTCATCTTGAATTTTGGTCCAATCCAAATTCTCCTTGGACTTTTTATTAGTCCAACTTGTTCTTTTCCTCGAATAAGATCGTGATTGGTGTTTACATCTTTGCATAATCTCTACTTCATAAAAAATATGCAAAGAGAGACAACTGTAGACACCCATTTTTCCTTTTTTTCTTTTGAATCAAGTTTTTTAATGAATTGATAAAAGCGGAGTTTTAATCCTATTACAACTCTAGGATAAAGGAATTTCAATTTTGAAATTGGGATAAAAAAAGGTTTTTTTTTTTAAAAAGGGGATAATGGATGAGAGGATAAGAGGATTCTAATTTTTGAATCCTCGAATAGCCCTATATAAACTCTCAGTGATCACAGAAGACACACAAACATATAGGAGAGGCCAAAGAAGAGGCAATCAAAATCAAAAATAAAAATTTGAAGAGGCTATTGTTTACAGTAGAAGTTTCTAAGATTTTTCCATTGATTGGAGAATTAGATTTTTTTTTGGGAATTTTTTTTGTATTTTTTGCAAAATTTCTATAAATTCCAAAGTTCGTTGAATTTTTCGATGAAAATTCAAGTTTTTCGGTGACTTTCTGACAAAAAATCCAACTTCGGATAATAAAACCTAGAAATCGATGAGAATTTCATCGACATTCTTTGCATCTAAAGAGAGACTCAAAGAAAATTGAAGAGAAGAAAGAGAAATGGGAAAGAGCATCTGAGGATAAAAAGATTTCTTTGCCTTTTATACCACCCTAAAATAATGTCGTTTTGAGCTAAGAACCCAATAGGATATCGTGCTTTTCCATCTGTCCAACCTGATCCGCAGTGCCTCGACCCACTTACCTGTATCACTTAACCCCTGTTGAGCTATCAAGCTGAGCCACTCACCAAGCCGCACCCATTCCAATCGAGCAAAACTGTATCAAAGTTTTTTTTTTCTTTTTTTATCTATTTATTATTATTATTATTATTATTATTATTATTATTATTATTATTATTATTATTGTTATTGTTATTATTGTTGTTGTTGTTGTTGTTGTTATTGTTGTTGTTTTATTTATTGATTAAATTGGAATTATTTATTTATTTAAGTAAGCATTTTTTAATTTTTCAATGATTTTCTTAAAATAAAAATTTCAAAAAAAAGTATTTTTGAGGAAAAGTTAAAAGTATCAATTTTTCTTGAAAATAAATATTTCAAAAAAGGGATTTTTGAGGAAAAGTTGAAAATATCAATTTTCCTTGAAAAAAAAATTTTCAAAAAGGGCATTTTTAAGGAAAAATTGAAAGTATCAATTTTCCTTGCATAAAGGCATGAATTTTTTTTAAAGTAAAAAAATAATAATAAAAGAGATCCCCATGAAAGGTTAAATATTATTCCTTTTTCTTTTCTTGGAAATTTTTAATGTTAAATAATCCAACAACGGAGCCTCTATAAGAGAAATAGTAGTTTTCTTGTATACTTTTCAGGTGAGGGAACTTTCCTAATTTTTTGCCAAAAGTATTAGAGTTAATTAAGAATAATTTTCAATAATTAATTACTTGGTAAAATTTTTAAGGCTTAATGGATAACATGAAATTAAGCTGGTACCATCTTTCGATAGATGTATGGGGGTGCTATAATCTTTCTCACATGTAACCGTACTTCTAGACCTAGTTTTGGTTTCGTAGATATCGAATCCACCTTTCAAAGATACTTAAGTCAAACTTAAGATTTTTCTTTAAAAAAGGATAGATTCAGTCACGTGGCCAATCACATCTAAATAAAAAAGATTGATAATGACTTCTTAAGTCAATGTCTAGCGATAAGCCCACGAATCTAGACGTCATGACAAATATCTCATCGAATCACATCACATGCATGTTAACATCAATAATTATTTATATGAAAACAAAAGTAATAAAATGAAACATTTATGATTTACCACTTTTAATCAGGCACATGTGAAGGAAAAAATTATGTACAATTACCATATCCACTAGGGTAAAATTTATTTGTTAAAATAATTTAATAAAATTATAATAAAAATTCAAAATGATAGATTGATAAATTTTAATAAAAAATTAATAATATGTAAAAATAATAAAATGTTACTCATAGTTTAAATTTGATCAATATTTATTTAATGATAAAAATCATGTCAATTTTCACTAAAAATACTTTTTTTAAAATATATTAAAATATATTAATTTTTTTAAAAAAAATTTATACATTTGATTTATGTAATAAGAACTTTTATTTTATCTATTTTGATTTTTTATTTTAATTTTTATTTAATTGTTTTTAATAAAAAATTTTATCTAAAATCTTCATCTATGTGTTCTCTATCCCTTATATATATACATATATATATATCTAAATTTGATAATTTTATTAATAATTTGATATTTTTAAATACATTACAATAATATAAATAAAGAAATATATGAAAGCGACGTAGCATTTCTTACTTCATGCCCTAACTCAAACCAAACTACTTTTGGGATGCTTAGCATCTTACTGAAACTGTCTATTTAGCTATAGCACGTCATTGCATCAATGACAGTACTGTTTGCTTCCTCTTAATTTAAAGCAGCTAGTTTATTAAGACGTGAAGATGCATACAATAATTCGATCACAGGATTATCAATTTTAATTTGGAAAATATATAGTTGCTAGATTTTAATGGTTAATTGTGAATTCTCTGGATGATAAACAAAATTTGAATTATTAAAAAAAAAGCACTACGTTGCACCATTATTAACTTCTTTTCATGGCCAAGTGACACCTTTGTTACTATTATTTTTTGGAATTATTAAATACTATTTGAGATAATCATGATTTTTACGTGGAAGATAGTAGGGTTCTCATCTCATTTTCAGCACGTTCACGGCCAACTCGTTTGCCAACTAATGCAATGTTTTTTTTTTTTTTTTTTACTTAAGTGATGCCTACGCAAATTGGATATTATATGTATTATAATGCTTAAAATGAACCAGTTAAAATACTCAAGTTGTTTATTACTTGGAAAGAGGTTTAATCTCATCCTTGAACAAGAAATGATATATCTTGATGAATAATTAATTATTACCAAGAGTCAAATATGATTGATAATCCGATTTGATTTCGTCACTAATTTAAAATAAGTTTCTGTTGTGGGTTTTTTTTCTTTTGAAGGCAATAACTAATGAAGCTGCTGATTATAGAAGTGAAAATAGAAACAAAATTCGAATGAAACAATTACAAATTAATTATTAAATCTCATAAAAAATAAAAATAAAAATTCATGTGATACTCATGAAATTCTGCATGGTGTTGGTTGTACTTTCATTTCAGTTGTGTCATATTCTAGGCATACTTGGTCATTAAAAATATTTTCTCTGCTGAAGAAGAAAATGCAGGCTGGCTTGATTTGATTTCAGCTCAAAAGATTAAACCACAATCTATGCATTAATGGGAAAAAGCCTATGCATCACTGCGACTGATAATCAAAATTTTTTCCCACTCTTTTCTAGCTCAATTGGCCTTTGATGTTCCACTCTTCTATCTTTTTCTTACACAAATAATATTTTCATTTGGAAAGATGAGGAGAAACTTGATTTCGTTGAACGTATTCTTAGTTGCTTTCCTTCATATCTTCTTGCTAATTCACAGTAAACCTCTTGTACCGGCTCTGTATGTATTCGGAGATTCATTGTTTGACAGTGGCAACAACAATCTTCTTCCAACTGTTGCCAAGGCAAATTACCCACCTTATGGCCAGAATTTTGTCGAACACTTCACCAGCAGGTTCACTAATGGAAGAACTCTTCCAGACTTTATAGGTATTGAAAATTTAGTAAGTTAAAATGAATTCTTCATGATTAAACTATTATCAATTACCATATGCTTCTAATTTTTATCCTTTTTTTTAATTGAAGCTGAATTCCTTGATCTGCCATACCCTCCACCATACCTGAGTATACATGAATCAGTAAAGCTAACAGGTTTGAATTATGCATCTTCGGCTTGTGGAATTCTCCCTGAGACTGGAAGCCGATTTGTAAGAGCTTCAACTTATTATACTGTTTTCATAGCATTGAAAATTGGCAATTTACCCACCAATTACTTATCATTTTTTTGGAGTAATTCATTGCACTATGAGAAAAAATGTATATATAATTTCATATTTCTACCCTCCAATTAAAATAAATTATTTTAATTAGAAAAAAATTTCTTCCTATTACAGGGCAAATGCTTTAGTTTGGATGATCAAATTGATTTGTTTCGATGGACAATTGAGTCGAAAGTGCCTAGCCACTTTAAAAGCTCTAACGAGCGTTCTAACTACTTGGCAAAGTCTATATTTATATTAACAGTAGGCAGTAATGATTACATTCAAAACTATTTAGAACCACCATTATTGAGCAGAAGCCAAGATTATGATCGCCAAGATTATGATCCTCAAACATTTGCTCAGCTTCTCATGGATGCTCTCTCCAAGCATTTTGAGGTTCTCCACAAATCCCTTTTCAATTATATCTGCTTTTCCTTTTCTTCAGCCTGAGGTGTTGGAATTTGAATCTTAAATTTATTTGTTGCCCACCTATTGAGTTAAGCTTCAAATTTTTCATTTTTTTTATATACATGTTTTGTCAATAATATATTTCTTTTCATATTATTTCAATTGCAGAGACTATATAGATTAGGAGCTAGGAAGATAATAATGTTTGAAATCGCCCCGCTTGGATGCATCCCACATTACACAAGGAAATATGAACTCAAAGGAAAATGTCATCACGAAACAAACCAAATTGTCTCATATTTTAATAATATGTTTCATGCAACGCTGAAGAATTTAACATCTACTCTTCAGGGCTCCATGTTCATCCTTGCTCGAATAAATTCATTAGTTCACGATTCTATTACTAATCCTTCAAATATGGTAAGTTTTTAAAGTATTAGCAATTACCTTATACATTGTCAGGGATAAAGTTTTTAATCTCCACAAATAGTGTTAGAAAATTATCCCATGTTTCATCCGGTTAACTTTAAGAATATTAATAAATTAATTTAATAATTAAATGAACATAATACAAAATAATAATCCCGTTTTATGGAACTTATGGAACTTTGCTCAACTGTTAGCGTATATATAGTAATTGATTTTTTTTTCTAATTTTCTTAATTATAACTGTTTTTTAACATTGAGTTTTGCAGGCTATACTGATGCAAGCTATCCATGTTGCACAACTTGGGGAAATGGGACCTCATCATGCATCCCATGGCCGGTGCCATGTCCCACCCCAAATGAACATTTGTTCTGGGATGGTTACCATAATACAGAAATAGGGAATTCAATAGCGGCATCCCTTTGTTTCAACGATCCTGAATTTTGTACTCCTTTTAGCATCAGGGAGCTCATACAAATTTGAAGTTATGTGTAGGTGTTAGAAAATTAATAAGTTTAGGACTACCTACTTTAATATTAATCTGAATTGCCAAAAAAAAGAAAATTATCATACTTGTTTCAGGAATCTCCAATAATCTACTTATGGAACAGTTTATTGATCATTTTCGTCTATGAAACATTCATTAGAATTGTCCATAAATTTTTACAATTCAAGTCCTAAGGTTTTAGATGGATAGAAGACAGTTTAAAAAATTTTTTTACTAGAGTAATTAAGATTAACTCATCTTATTAATTTCTGCCAATATATATGTTTATTTATATAGCACATATCTTAATATTTTTAATAGTGCTTATGCATAATTTTATTAGGAATAGAATTTTAATTCAACTCAAATTAGGGTTCGCTAATGCCTATAAGAATATGCTAATGAATTTGGATCCACTTAACCTTACCCATATTTCCAACATAAAGATTTAATTAAGACGGCACATATTTTACCATTCCAAAAGTCACCAAATAAAAAAATGCTCTGGTGCATAAAAAAAGATAATCAAATTTAAATGAATTGTTAGAGAAAGAAAGAAGAATGGGTTCGGCAAAGATCGGAGAAGCAATCGTCCAGTGGAATTCTGGAGTGTGCGTTCAGAGATTGAACAATGGAAATGAAGACTTGTAATGGTCTTTGTTGACAATATTCATCCTGAGGGAAGAGAAGCAATTTTGTGGGATCATATCATGCAGCATGGGAAAATTATGGACTTCTACATTCCTCTAAAGAGAAGAAGGCCAAGGGGCAGCAAATTTGGATTTTTTTGCTTCAAGGATTTGCAAGAGGCACTGTCAGTCATCAGGGCAATGGATGGTTTTGTATGGAATGGCTGGAGTTTAAGGGCAAGTCTGGCCAAGTATGAAAAGGGTAGTTATGAAGGGTCTGCAAAGAATCTAACAAAAAGGAACGCCTTCCATAGACATCTTGTCATGCATGAGGGGATCAATGAGACTACAAACCTAACTTATGCAGAAGTGACAAGAAGAAATATTCCAATCCTGCATGCATCAAGGCCGTATGGAAATGGTAAAGAGCAATTCTAGAGGCGGGTGGAAAACAACTTTCATTGCTGGGAGGCAAAAACCAGAGGCAAGAACGAATAGTGTTGGAAGAAGACGACTTAGAAATGGATTGATTGGAGAGGAGTGCAGTGCCGGAGGTGAAAATTCCTTAGGCTATTCGCATGCTACAACAACACATATTTAGTGAATGAGTCATGTAATTCTCAGTCACAGTTATGGGAGGAAGTATGTTTCCATTACTGTTAGAGTCAAAGGAAGAAATGCTTGGTATGTTAGAAGACGGGAGAACATGGCTTGAAGAATGGTTTTTCTGGATAAAACCATGAAGCCCTAACATAATCAGTCTTGATAAGTTCGTTTGGTTGAGACTGAAACACGTTCCTCTCCATGCATGCTGCTATGACTTTTTTAAGAAGGTTGGAGACAAATGGGGTAATTTCATTACGGTTGACGATAGTACAATGAGGAAGAGGCGTCTCGATATGGCTAGAGTTCTCTCCCTTGTCAAGAAAAATGTCTGCATACCAAATTCAACCCAAGTTATGGTAAAAGGAAAATCTTATGATATAAAGATCGCGTTGGAAGGTGGCTATGATTTCTTATGGAATGCGAGTGTTTACACTTCAACAAAATCAATAGCCACATAAGCAAAATTGCCACGTTAGAAAAATTATAATGCCACATCATCAAATTTAACAGAAAAAGTTTGAACCATTAGTAATTTGACTAAATTCGATAATTAAATGAAGTACAAAAATCTAATTTAAATACATTAAAATAAAAAGATTAATTTTACTATTTAACTGAAGTACAAATATCAGTTGCATAATTTGATTTATCATTTTCTATCCTAGGCAATTTACAAGTTGAAAATTTACTGTTAACATAGTAGAAAAAGTATGTTAATATGCAAAATGAAAGAAACCAACTTAATGATATTATTGAGAATTTGTATCTCTTTAAAGATAGACACAGAGGTTGAAAAGAAATAAAATTGTTTCAATCTTTCAAGTCATCTTTCCCTTCACATCATATTGATAACTTTGGTTTTAAATGTCTCTTGAAGTTATCATTTCAGAAATTGAAATTGACATAATATAGATAAATAAGAAAAAAAATACATAAAAACTGATAATAAGAGATAAAATAAGTAAAATTAAATTGTAAATTTTAACAATAAGAAAATTTTAATCTCATTACAATTTAATTTTCTTTAATATTTTTTTACTAATTTATTTACATATGACAGCTAAAATGAATTATTTAGATTTAGATTAATTGAATAAGGGTTGTCAAGAAATCATTCTTTGAACTTCAGTAAGCCAAACAACCCATATGAGAAAGTTAAGAAACCTCAAACATTTCAATTTGTTAGCCTTGAATTGATCCTTATTTTGAAATGACAAAATATTAAGCTAAATAAACTTGATTAAGATTTTTGAAAAAGATTTATTTAGTACATGTTCTTAAGTTTTATTATTTTGGTACTAAATAAATAATATGATTTTCAAAGTTTAAACAAACATTTCTTTACGTGTTCTTATTTCTCAAATCAAAGGTATCTTTAAACATTATCTATTTGAGCTTAAATGAAAGTTCAGTTGTTGTTTTTAAAATGAACTTATTCATTTTGGACTCAATACAATTTTGATAATATTGGTTTTGAGAAATTGATTAACTTAAGAAAGTTATTTTACAAGAACAAAGTTTTCTAACATTGAATTTGTTTTATTTCTCTATATTAATTCACAAAGCTTTAATTTTTTAATTTTATATGGTTGGAAAACTCTTTGAGTCTACTTTCTAATGGATCAAACAAAATCAAAATTTAAATTTTCTAAAAAAAGATTTTGAATTTTTACTAGATATTTTATAGTTGTCTAAAAACTGCACAAGAGGTAGATTTGAAAATTTACTATGATTCATACACAATGAATTAGGTGATGGATTTTATATAGATAGAAAGCTCATTAAGTATAGTTTCTAAATCTTCAAATGGATTTTTATTTAGATTTATATAACAAACGGTTTTTGAATTAGATTGATATAACTCATAATATGATCAAATTAGTGAGTAGAGTGCAAAATAAGAAACAACCATCCAGCTTTGATAGGATCGATTCTTTCAGGAAAGGAATTGATTGATTTTTTACCCGTAATGCATCTTTGTGCTTCAGGTTAAAGAAGGGATTGATTAGGTGGTGCATTTTCAAGGCATAAATTGGCTTCCAAAAGTGAACCAATTAATCCCCTTATGGAAAGGATCGATCAGGTAGGCCTTGAAACAACTCCAACAGCTAGTTTATCAAGCTTCAACTGGTATATTCTTCTCCCATGCATTCCCAATGGCTATTTCCTCAATTTCTCTATAAATTAGGCACTTCAATACACCAAGAAGATTGATGAATCAAGAGAGTAAGAACTAACAAGTTATATTTTTATTTTCTCAAAGAATCAATAGTTGTTAAAGTTTAAAATCCATAACTTTTGTATTTATTGTATCCAAGCTATATTGTTGTTCATTCATCAAATTTTTTTGTACTTTATTTGGCAAACACTTAACCTTTGAAAGGAGTTCTAATTTTGTATTTTTTATTAAGTAATTTTGTAATCAAGAGATAAGGCATCCTATTGAATTTGTTGGATTGTGAGGTTGCTACTTAGCCTAAAAAATAGAGAGTGTAAGGTTTCTATCTTAAGCCTCAAAGAGAAAATGATAGGGTTATATTTTCAATTCAAGATTAGTGGATTGAAGCCTTAGTGTGGACAACCAAAAAGAGAAGACGTAGGTGCCTTGTGGAGAAAGACTGAACCTCTATAAATCATTATGTTTGATTTCTCTATCCCTATGTCCTTACATTTATTGTTGTTTATATTAGATTCTAGGTTTATTAATTGTTATTACTTGCATTATATTTTCATCAAAGTGCTTATTGTTTTAATTCTTCATTCAATTATTTTGAAATCATTGTTTGAGAAGAACTTAGAGAAATTCAATTCACCCTCCCTCTTGGATTACCATCTCACCTAAAAAACTAACAGCTGGTCTCAGAGCGAGATTGCAAGTTCGAGTCCCCTAGGCGTCGCTAGGGTTAGATTGTTGGATTATAAGGTCAAGTGATCTCCCTTAAGGACTCGGTATGTCAGTTTATCTAGGTGAGGTATCTCATGGTGGATCGGATTTCGATGTACCACTTATCATGGGCTGAGACTCAACCTCTAGGTCCATGACAATGGTATCGAGCTAGCTCTTGAAGTACTAGCAATGTACCACCAAGGATGATAGGCCTTCATTGAAGTGGGAGAGGATGTCACCGAACTAAGGAAGAGTCCTGAATCCTACATCGACTGTGTACTAGAGTTGGTTATGAGATATAAGGGTTCACACCATCACCTCCTTGTGAGGTGTCTTTTGTGAAACCGTAAACTAAATATGTATTTAAATTTTTTTTGAATTATTAAATACTATTTAAGATGATCATGATTGTAACGTGGAAGATTGTAGGATTCTCATCTCATTTTCAGCACGTTCATGGCCAAATCGATTGCCAACTAATGCAAGATTTTTTTTTTTTTTTGAGTTAGGTGATGCCTACACAAATTAGATATTATATTTGTATTATAATGCTTGAACAGAATCAGTTAAAACACTTAGTTGGTGGTTAATTGGAAAGATGTTTAATCTCATCCTTGAACAAGAAATCATATACATTGTTGAGTAATTAATTATTATGTAGTCAAATATTCTTGATAATCCCATTTAATTTCGTCACTAATTTAAAATAAATTTCTGTTGTGGTTTGTTTTTCTTTTTAATGCAATAATTCATGATGCTGATGATTATAGAAGTGAAAAACAGAAACTAAATTAGAATGAAAGAATTTCAATTAATTATTAAATCTCATAAAAAAAATCATGTGATACTCATGAAATTCTGTTTAGTTTTGATAAGAATTTAAAATTAATATTAAATCTCATAAAAAAAAATTCATGTGATACTCATGAAATTCTGTTTAGTTTTGATAGTACTTTACTTTCATTTCAGTTGTGTCATATTCTTGGCATACTTAAGTCATTAAAAATATTTTCTCTGCTAAGGAAGAAAAAGCTGGCCGACTTGATTTGATTTCAGTTCAAAAGATTAAACCACAATCTATGCATTAAGGGGGAAAAAACTGTGCATTATTGCGGCTGATAATCAAATTTTTTTTCCCTCTATTTTCAAGCTCAATTGGTGGCCTTTGATGTTCCACTCTTCTATCTTTTTCTTACTCAAATAATATTTTCATTTGGAAAGATGAGAAGCAACTTGATTTCGTCGAACGTATTCTTAGTTGCTTTCCTTCATATCTTCTTGCTAATTCACAGTAAACCTCTTGTACCGGCTCTGTATGTATTCGGAGATTCATTGTTTGACAGTGGCAACAACAATCTTCTTCCAACTGTTGCCAAGGCAAATTACCCACCTTATGGCCAGAATTTTGTCGACCACTTCACCGGCAGGTTCACTAATGGAAGAACTCTTCCAGACTTTATAGGTATTGAAAATTTTAATAAGTTAAAATCAATTCTTCATGATTAAACTACTATCAATTACCATATGCTTCTAATTTTTATCCTTTTTTTTTTAATTGAAGCTGAATTCCTTCATCTGCCATACCCTCCACCATACCTGAGTATACGTGAATCAGTAAAGCTAACAGGTTTGAATTACGCATCTTCAGCTTGTGGAATTCTCCCTGAGACTGGAAGCCGATATGTAAGAGCTTCAACTTACTATACTGTTTTCATAGCATTGAAAATTGGCAATTTACCCTTCAATTAATTATCATTTTTTTTGGAGTAATTCATTGTACTATGAGAAAAAAATGTATATATAATTTCATATTTCTACCCTCCAATTAAAATAAATTGTTTTAATTAGAAAAAAATTTCTTCCTATTACAGGGCAAATGCTTGAGTTTGTGTGATCAAATTGATTTGTTTCGATGGACAATTGAGTCGAAAGTGCCTAGCCACTTTAAAGGCTCTAAGAAGCGTTCTAACTACTTGGCAAAGTCTATATTTATGGTAACAATAGGCAGCAATGATTACATTCAAAATTTAGAACCACCATTATTGAGCAGAAGCCATGATTGTGATCCTCAAACATTTGCTCAGCTTCTCACGGATGCCCTCTCCAATAATTTTGAGGTTCTCCACAAATCCCTTTTCAATTATATCTTCTCTTCTTTTTCTTCAGCCTGAGGTGTTGGAATTTGAATCTTAAATTTATTTGTTGCCCACCTATTGAGTTAAGCTCCAATTTTGCTTTTTTTTTTTTTTTTATATGCATGTTTTGTCAAATTTTTTTTTTTTTTCATATTATTGAAATTGCAGAGACTATATAGATTAGGAGCTAGGAAGATAGTAATGTTCGAAATCGCCCCGCTTGGATGCATCCCACATTACACAAGGAAATATGAACTCAAAGGAAAATGTCATCACGAAACAAACCAAATTGTCTCATATTTTAATAATATGCTTCATGCAACGCTGAAGAATTTAACATCTACTCTTCAGGGCTCGATGTTCAGCCTTGCTCGAATAAATTCATTAGTTCACGATTATATTACTAATCCTTCAAAATATGGTAAGTTTTTAAAGTATTAGCAATTACTTTATACATTTTCAGGGATAAAGTTTTTAACCTTCACAAATAGTGTTAGAAAATTATCACATGTTTCATCCGGTTAACTTTAAAAATATTAATAAATTAATTTAATAATTAAATGAACATGTTATAAAATAATAATCCCGTTTTATGGAATTTAGCTCAACTGTTAGCCTATATATAGTAATTGATTTTTTTTTTCTAATTTTCCTAATTATAACTATTTTTTAACATTGAGTTTTGCAGGCTATACTGATGCAAGCTATCCATGTTGCACAACTTGGGGAAATGGGACCTCATTATGCATCCCATGGCTGGTGCCATGTCCCAACCCAAATGAACATTTGTTCTGGGATGGTTACCATAACACAGAAATAGGGAATTCAATAGCGGCATCCCTTTGTTTCAACGATTCTGAATTTTGTACTCCTTTTAGCATTAGGGAGCTCATACAAATTTGAAGTTATGTGTAGGTGTTAGAAAATTAATAAGTTTAGGGCTACCTACTTTAATACTAATCTGAATTTCCAAAAAAAAATTATCATACTTGTTTCAGGAATCTCCAATAATCTACTTATGGAACAGTTTATTGATCATTTTCGTCTATGAAACATTCATTAGAATTGTCCATAAATTTTTACAATTCCAGTCCTAAGGTTTTATATGGATAGAAGAGAGTTTAAAAAAATTTTACTAGAGTAATTAAGATTAACTCTTCTTATTAATTTCTGCCAATATAAATATCTATTTATATAGCACATATCTTGATATCTCTAATAGTGCTTATGCATAATTTTATTAGGAATAGAACTTTAATTCAACTCAAATCAGGAGTTAGATAATGTTTACATGAATATGCTATTGAATTTGGATCCACTTAATCTTACCCATATTTCCAACATAAAGATTTAATTAAGATGGCACATATTTTATCATTCCAAAAGTCACCAAATAAAAAAATGCTCTGGTGCATAAAAAAAGATAATCAAATTTAAATGAATTGTTAGAGAGTGAATGACAGATAGAGAGAGAAAGCAGAATGGGTTTGGCAAAGATCGCAGAAGCAATCGTCCAGTGGGATTCTGGAGTGTGCGTTCAGAGATTGAACAATGGAAAAGAAGAATTGTAATGGTCTTTGTTGACAATATTCATCCTGAGGGAAGAGAAGCAATTTTGTGGGATCATATCATGCAGCATGGGAAAATTATGGACTTCTACATTCCTCTAAAGAGAAGAAGGCCAAGGGGCAGCAAATTTGGATTTTTTTGCTTCAAGGATTTGCAAGGGGCACTGTCAGTCATCAGGGCAATGGATGGTTTTGTATAGAATGGCAGGAGTTTAAGGGCAAGTCTGGCCAAGTATGAAAAGGGTAGTTGGTCTGCAAAGAATCTAACAAAAAGGAAAGCCTTCCATAAACATCTTCTCATGCATGAGGGGATCAATAAGACTACAAACCTAACTTGTGCAAAAGTGACAAGAAGAAATATTTCAATCCTGCACGCATTAAGGCCGTATGGAAATGGTAAAGCAGCAATTCTAGAGGCGGGTAGAAAACAACTTTCATTGCTGGAAGGCAAAACCAGAGGCAAGAACGAATAGTGTTGGAAGAAGACGACTTAGAAATGGATTGATTGGAGAGGAGTGCAGTGCCGGAGGTGAAAAATCCTTAGGCTATTCGCATGCTACAACAACACATATTTAGTGAATGAGTCATGTAATTCTCAGTCACAGTTATGAGAGGAAGTACGTTTCTATTACTGTTAGAGTCAAAGGAAGAAATGCTTGGTATGTTAGAAGACGGGAGAACATGGCTTGAAGAATGGTTTTTCTGGATAAAACCATGAAGCCCTAACATAATCAGTCTTGATAAGTTCGTTTGGTTGAGACTGAAACACGTTCCTCTCCATGCATGCTGCTATGACTTTTTTAAGAAGGTTGGAGACAAATGGGGTAATTTCATTACGGTTGACGATAGTACAATGAGGAAGAGGCGTCTCGATATGGCTAGAGTTCTCTCCCTTGTCAAGAAAAATGTCTGCATACCAAATTCAACCCAAGTTATGGTAAAAGGAAAATCTTATGATATAAAGATCGCGTTGGAAGGTGGCTATGATTTCTTATGGAATGCGAGTGTTAAGCAAATTATACAAAACAAAATGAGTGCATCTTCGTCTAGCTCATTTGAGAATAAGATGATGGTAGCCTCCAGTGAAGAAAAAGTGCATTCAGACCATGAACAGGATAAGTTGAACAGTCAAAGGGCCTTGGAAGCTTCACTACAGCAACTGTCAATACAGTCTGGAAATGAACTCTTAGGTTTAGGGGAATCGGGTGCGTGAGGGTTCATTTGAGCCGCCAAATTTAAACAGCTTGTTTTTCAAGACAGAAGGGAAAAGGTCGGTTGGGTTTTAAGAACAGAACATGCAGCCTTACAGTGCCGTTAGATTAACTTCCATAGAGGACATCCACACTGGAGTTGGATTTATGGGTTCTGTTAAGAAAAACCCAAGAGAATAATAGTATTGGGCCCGTGCCCAACATAGTGAATTAAGTGCACTTGTTGGACCTCAAAGGCAACCTACAAAATTGCAAATGAGGATGGGTGGAATGATTGGGTCTTATGGAATATGGGTTCTTGTAGAATTATAGTACCTATGCACATGAGGATGAAGGTATGATTGGCTCTCAATGCAAAAGACAGCAAGACTCAGTATGGAGGGTCAAGCTGTGCACCAAAGTAGCGACGGGTTAAACGGTTTATCAGAAACAATGATTGATGTGTGTGTGACAAGTTTAGAAGACAGGCTAAAAACAAATCAGAAAGTGAAGACAAGGAGTAAGAGGACCCCTTCTAAGGCAGCCCCTGAAACAAAAACAAGGGGTATTTCTAAGGCAGGTCGAAGAACATTGAAAGAGGCAGAAATGGTTTGGCGAAAAGATCAAAAGAAAAATAGCTTTGAAGTTGCAAATCCTTAAGGATGCCAACTTATCAGATGAGGATATTAGGTGTCAATAGGACTTTTAGAAATGAAGCTGAGAAAACTTTGGAGGTGGTGAAACTATTGGGTCTATGCACTGAAGGTTATGAGGAAGAAATCATTAAGAAGTTAATGGCCATTAAGGGCGAGGAATGCAACTAGGACGCTGAGATGTAACTCTCTAAGCCTTCTTTTTTTGTCTTATGGGAATTAAAATACGTCTGTGAAGGTTTTTCCATAAATATTAGAGGGATCGGTAAAAAAGAGAAAAGAAGAGCCCTCAAAATGTTAATTCTTAAAGAAAAGCCATCCATAGTGTTTATTCAAGAATCAAAGTTTAAAGAGGTTTTGGGCAAAATTATTAATCAGCTTTGGGGTAGCAAGGGTATTAGATTTATGCCTGTGGGATGTCTGGGGGTTTGATTTGCATGTGGTTTGAAGGTGATTTTGTTCTTTCCTCAGCCTCAGTGAAAGATCGTTTTATCTGGTTGAGAGGGAAATTCACACAATTCTCGGGTCATATCAGTTTGGTTAATGCCTATGCCCCTAACGAGATACAGGAGAAGAGGGTATTTTTGGATGAACTAGCAGGATTAAAGTCGAATGACAATGGGCTCTGGTGTTACGCTGGAGACTTCAACGCCGTATTGAATGAGGACGAAAAGGTGGGAATTTCTTTTGTGGATACATCCATTAGAGACTTCATTAGTTTGAACCAATCTGTTGAATCGGTGGACATTCCCCTCATGGACAGAAAGTACACATGGTATTGAGGGAGTAGCTCTATAGCAATGAGTCGACTTGATAGATTTTTACTATCATCCAATTGGCCTTCAGTTTTCTCATCCATCAATTAATGGAGTCAGGAGGGCTGCTTCTCGGATCATGTTCCCATCTGCCTTGTTGTTGACATCGTCGACTAGGGCCCTAAACCCTTTAATATGTTCAATCATTGGCTGGACAGTGCCAAATTCGATAATATGGTAGATATGAAGTGGAGTAGCTATTCTGTGCAGGGATTCGTTGGAATTAGGTTGCAGCAAAAACTGAATTTCTTAAAGAAAGACACCAGATTGTGGACCGGATACAAAAAGAGGGGTGTTTCTGATGAAATTGAAGCTCTTAACAAGGAAATAGCAGGGCTGGAAAGAAGACATGAGGATGCCCCAATGAACAAGGATTTTGGCCCTCTCATAAACTCTAAAAAGAGGGAACTTTGGCACCTACAAACTGTTGAAGAAAGAACTTGGAGACAAAAAGCTAGGGTCAAGTGGATCCAAGAAGGAGATAAAAACACCAGATTTTTTCATTGCCTAGCAAATAGCAGATGGAGGAATAATTTTTTAAGCCACCTTTCTTTCAAGGGGAAATGTCTTTCCACACCAAAGGAAATTAAGTATGCTATTGAGTGTCATTTTAAGGAGCACTTCAGGAAGGATGATTGTGCAGCATTTTCTTTCTCAAATTTTGACACACAGAAATTAACCAGTGACCAAGTGAGGCCCCTTTTGGTAAAGAAGAGGTTTGGAACGTAGTGATGGAGTGAAATATTGACAAAACCCCTGGCCCTGATGGCTTTAATTTCAATTTTATAAAGAAAAATGGTTATTGTTAAGATCGAAAATTATGGAGTTCATGGAGGACTTCCGCAAAACAACAAAATCCCTAAAGGTGTTAACACTTCATTCATAGTCCTTGTTCCCAAAAAACAGTGTGCAAAATCCCTAAATGATTTTCAGCCTATCTCACCCATTGGCTGCATATACAAAATCTTGGCTAAAACGCTATCAAATAGGCTAAAGCAAGTTATGGGAACAATAATCCACCCCACTCAGTCAACTTTTGTGAAGAGGCGTCAAAGCATGGATAACGTGTTGATCATTAATGAAATTATTGATTATATGAAGAAGTCTCCCAAGGGTGGCTTGGTCCTCAAGTTAGATTTCGAAAAACCGCTCGATAGTGTTGATAGGGAATTTCTGTCGTCTATCATGAGTCTCATGGGATTTGGCAGTAAGTGGATTGGTAGGATACATGGTTGTATTTCCAATGCTTCAGTTTTGGCTCTCATAAATGGCTCCCCTTTGAACCCAATCATGCTCCAAAAGGGACTGCGTCAAGGCGATCCACTCTCGCTCTTTCTATTCAACATTGTTGCTGAAAAGTTAAGCTTTCTGTTTAGGAAAACTGTCATTAGAAATGTTCGAAGGAATCACGATAGGGCATCAGAACATATAGGTCTCGCATCTTTAATTTGTGGATGACACTATAATATTCTTCAAGCCACAACTTGAGCACTTACTAATGATTAAAAAGGTCCTTTGGTGCTTTTAGTTGGCCTCTGGTCTGAAAGTGAATTTCTTTAAGTGCCTTATATGGTGTCAACATTGATCCCTCGATGATAGGAGAATGGGCACTAAAAATATATGCAAGGCAGGCTCCTTACTTGCAAAATATCTTGGGCTCCCTTTGGGGGCCAACCTGAGGCTACTTTCTTCTTTGCAGCCGGTCATAGATTCTTTCAGGAACAGACTCAGTCTATGGAAAAGTAAGCTTTTATCTATGGGAGACAAAGTTGCACTAATCAAATCTGTTCTTGCTAATTTATCAATTTACTATATGTCTTTGTTTAAGGCTCCGAGCGGAGTAATCTTTGAGCTTGAAAAAATCTAGAGGCAGTTTCTGTGGAGTGATAGTGAAGGCAAAAGAAAACTGAGGTTGATTGACTGGGGCACAATTTGTAAAAGTAAAAATTATGGTGGTTTGGGAATCAATCTTTACTTGCCAAATGGCCTTGGAGGTTTGGGAAAGAGATGAACTCCCATTGGAGGAACTTGATTTGTGAGAAGTACATGCTCCCTCTAGGCGATCTATGGCCTGCACCTTGCCCGACCCATTCCCTTTCCTGAATAGTTTGTCTTTTTGTGCAGGTGATGGTTCCAGAATTCGCCCTTGGATGGACAAATGAATCGAAAGCCACATATTGAAGCACAGCTTTGGAAGAATCTATGCTTTAGCTGTTAAAAACGATGGACTTATCAAGGAATTTGGGGAATGAGATGGCTTAACTTGGAAATGGAACATTAAGCTGAGGCGTAGTTTTTTCTATTGGGAGCATGAATAATGGGAAGTTTTTCTGAAAACGATAACTCTATCTCCTTATCGCCTTCGATTCCCGATAGATCCATTTGGGCTCACGGAACAAACAGTATTTTCAATCCGAAATCTTCTAGGCAAGAGTTGGGGAAAACCACCTCTCAAGCCGCACCACTTGAAAAGTACATTTAGCAAGGTGTAGCACCGCCTAAAGTTGAAATTTTTGTGTGGAAGGCTATTTAAGGATGTATACCTGTCAGGGATGTGCTCCAAAGAAAAGTTGCTTACGAAGCGAGGAGAATAAATGCTCGTTCTGTGAAGAAGCCGAAACTATTAGTCATTTATTCATTTCCTGCGGGCAGTGGGGAATATCATGGGTAATCCCAAGAACTTAGGATTTTATTTCAATCTTGGAATCAACTTGCATTGCAGGGAATTGATAAGCAGATTTAGGGATCATTGCTATATGCGATTATTTGGTCTGTCTGGCTAGCACATAATGAAAGGATCTTCAACGAAAAAAGTTCTTCATCCGAGGAGATTTATAATTTGATTTGCATTAGACTTGGTTGGTGGTTGAACGCTAAGTTTCCTGGAACAATCTTCACTCCTCTTGATTTTGTATCCAACATTCAGAATCTAATGGTGAGACGACATGTTAGACTAGCCAGGAAGAAAGTTGAATGGATCCCACATTCTGAAGGTGTATGGAAGCTGAATGTCGACGGCTTCGCAATCGGCAAACCAGGTGCTGCAGGTATTGGGGGGGTTGTTCGCAATCACAATGGTCATGTTCTTATGCTTTTCTCCAAACACATTGGTATTAAAGATTCAAACTTAGTAGAATTGCTAACTATCCTAGAAGCTCCCTTGATCATCGTTGACGTTGAAATAGACCCTCCGGAAATTATTATCGAAAGTGATTCGTTGGTCATTATTTCTTGGTTGAAATCAATCTCGGGGAGTTCTTAGAAATATGAGAATATCATAAATAGGCTGTACAATCTATATGCCCGTGTCAAGAAAATTTTATTTGCGCATACTCTTAGGGAAGCAAACTTTTTTGCTGACTTTCTTGCTAAATTGGGAGTCTACAAGAGTTCGTCATTTATAGTATGGCTTTAGCCTTTATTTTTTATTATCAATAAATGTCTTTAATTTTTAAAAAAATTACCAAATTAAATATTTCATTCTCAACTAAAGTAGTAAATGATTCTTTTTCTTACTTTCACTTGGGTAAATAAATTTTCCCAAAGTCCTAAGTCGACGGAAATGTCAGTCGAACCCAAAATTTTCAAAAATCTAAGCTAGCTAAATAGTATTATAAACTAATTACTGAGTTTAGTATTATCTCAATATGCTTGTCGGCTTTTAATTAAGCTCTCAATTTTTTTTTGTCTTGTGCGGCTTACTAAAAATCAAACGCGCGAACATGTTTATGTTGATAGCAATTGATTTTAGATTAATTATTATAATTAATAATGATTAATTTAGTAAAGAATTCAGACAATGTCGAAATTCTTGGATCAGAAGGATCTTTTTTTTCTTTTTGTATTGAATTGGATTTCTGGAAAATATTTTGGAACTGCCTCATCTATCTTTTTTTTTTTTTTAAATCTTTTTGCCTTAATTAGTATGTACGCAAATTATTAGTTGACTTAACTATAAATTAGTGGACCCATATTTGAATTTATATAGTAATTATGTCATTATAAAAATTTTGAAACAAAATTTACAAAGCAAATACAACGAACTCTTTTTAAACTGGTTGTACCTTAGGCTATTGATGTTTGCTACTTTAATAAGCCATAGTTAGAATTGGGCTTTGGCTTCCTGTTTCGACATGTGCACGCCAGCATTCTCCCAACTGAAACCAAGCCCAATATATATCAAATTCACTGAGGTAGACTTTTCTTGAATGGTCCTGAATTGGGCATCAGTTCCTGGTTAAAAAAGTTTCAAACGCACCCCTCCAATCATATTATTAAATAGGTGTTGGGAATGGGACTCCTTTTTTTTGGAACTTACAAACGGGACTCTTCGACGAGTATATATTGGTAAAATTCTTTTTCCTTTTTTCTTTTATAAGAAACACACCATTTTATATTATGTGGTTGAAGGTCAAAAAAGTATATTTGAGAAGGAATTGAATTTCTTTAGAATTTTCCATCACTAATATATACCTGTGACAGATATAGACCATTAATTTGTAACCGATTCTTGATCACAAATAGTGCAATTTCTAGTACTGCAATAAATCATTGATCCATTCATCTTAACCATATGATCACATATATCATAAAATTAAGAAAAAGAACATGGTTACATCCTTAACTTGGTAGCAACTACATATCATTTGCAAAAGTGAAAAACACTTATCAAGGCACACACTTAATATACAAAACTTGAGTTCCTATAACTAAAATACTTGTTAGAAAAACAAAAAACTTTTTCTTGTTAATATGCTTGCCTTTAGGGCCAACTAAGAGAAACAAAAACAAACAGAAGTTATATCCGGTCTGCTATATAAAGGTTAAGGGACTTCACTGTTTAGTGTTGAGGGCAAAATTGTGAGCCTAAACCTAGCCAGGGTTTCAAAAGAAAAACTCAATGCCTTGGGACATGATTGTTGATTGGAGGATTCCGACGAGGCCTGTCATATCCTTTGTAGTCCTTGTGCATCAAGTTTAAAATCTCTTTAGCTGCCTCAAGAAGCCTTTTTGATTCAACCCTGTCACTACCAATGACGGGCTTGCCTTTAGGTGGCACTGTCTTGAACTCCTCAAACCGCATTGAGTTTGGAAGATGGAATGGCTGATCGTTCCTAGGAAGTCCCAAGCCAGCAAGATCCCCAGTCTTTGGCTCCAAATTGTTGATACCAATGACCTGGTTTTAATTGAAACATAAAATAATTAATGCTATTAGGTTATTGTAAAACAATCAAACATTACTACCGAGTCACCAAGTATATGTGACTTCCAGTTAATTTCTTGCCTATGTGCATGTCCATATATGAAAGCAAACATTTAGCATAACCTAATAATATTTAACTTTGGATTTTGCTAATGAATGCCTTAAAATGCTCTTTAAAGTTAAGTAACATACTATTTAATTACAATAATATTTTTGTATTAATTGCAGTAGTGGACGGTTAAAGTGATGAATATGCTTAGCACTGCAACTTTAAAGAGGATCTTCAAGACACTCGTTAACAAAATCTTTAGCGTTATTGATTGAGATGCTGAATCAAAAAGAAGAGTAGACATGCTTTTGTGTATGTGTTTGAGAGAGAGAGACCTGATTATTTGCCTGATCTTGAAATTTTCCAATGGACATAATTTCAGCATCATTGTTCCCCCCTGCACTTAAAAGACAATATCTTGGATGAATATTGCTTAATTTCAGTTTTAATTATGAAAAAAACATGTTATGTTATGCAATTTAATTAAAATGTAACATTTCGTTTAAATCAGAAGCATTTCAAGCACCAAAATTATAAAAAGTCCCTTTTTTTATAAACAACAAAACTTTTCCGTTACATACAAGTTATGATATTCACCGTCACACATCCTTTTCCTAACATCTAGCAAGCCAATCTATAGCTAATTATAACATTCGACAAAAGGGTTTTGTTTTTCAGCGCCTTTGACTCAGTTATGCTTGGGAGGGTGGCCGTTAGGCCCACGATAATCAGCTCCAAAAGCTACAAAATCAGCTGTTTCAACCTTAGGAGTACTAGTTTCATTCCAAGATTCACATTTCACATTAAAAGCTCCCTTTCCTTCAAAATCACATTTGCCATCAGAGCGGTTTTTACCTGAATTCTTTGAAGCCCCAACTTCCAACCCGTGTTTATCTTCTATCTCTTTTCTCGCCACTACTACTTCATGTCCTCCCATTTTCCTTCCTCCAAAACCATCAAGAAATTCCTGCATAGATTTATGCTTTAACATTAGCTGCCAAAGTTTAAAAGTTATGAACAAATATCCAACTATACTAACAAATTACAATACAAAACCAACCTTTTGAACAGATACAAGAGTTTCTTCACTGCTCACATCCACAAGCCTTTCTCCCATTGTTTCCCCACCTACAAAGACAATTGAAACAACAGATAATCTCAGCCTAGAGTAATTAGAGGATCATTTTGAATTAAAGGTAAAGTTTACTACTTACTATACCTTGATGGGCATGCACTGAGCAGCTGTTAAGAGCGTGCAAAACAAAGAGAAGCCCAAATAGTAAGCCAGAAAACCTTATATGCACCATCTTTGTGTGATTATTCTTTCTTTAGTTGAGTATGTTTTTTTGCTTAACAACTGATGGAAGAGAGGAAATCTGGAAAAACAAGAAAAGGGTTTTATAGAGAGGTCAAACCCCAAGTCAAAGTCAGGGTTCGGACACCAGCCTAAATAAAATATTGATTCTGTGATAAACACAGAGCTTACAAAAACTCGCCAATAAAAAATTAACTCATCAGTAAATATCCAATTTAAAAAAGAAAAAAAATAATATTCTATTCTTCAAAAGTTTGAATGTGGTTTTAAGAGTTGGACTGATCAGCCAAAGTTAGGGACAAGAGTGTACCTTAGTATTTGGATTTGAAATGTTGATTTTGTCCCTCTCTACCTTCATGCATGCAACGAGGAACATGCTGATTGAAGGTGATTACATTAATTATACAAAGAAATTAACGTTAATCGGTTCCTCTCTCTCTGTCTATATATATATATATATATACACACACACTAATGATGCTGCAGAGGTAAGGTTATATTTATAGACAAGTGACTAGGTTGAGCTTGTTTGTCGTGACTTTGTACAAGTTGCCAAGATTCCCTAAATCTTTGACTCTTCAAAGATAATCAGTTGATTCATGAGTGCAAGAACAAATCAGAGCTCAATAGACTAGAACTTTCAGGCATTTTTCAATACAAACCGGTATGATCGGGCCTCTATATCATTCTGCTCATGCTTTCAAGCTTATGTCATTTAATAATCAGTTATTAGCTGGTATTTCTGACTAATTTAAACGAAATTGAACCCCTCGAAAGTGAAAGATGATTAGATAAAGGGGTAGGTCTCCGAGTCAGAGATTCAGTCTTGTGCTTAATTAAATATTACATGCAAAAAGGAAGAATGTGATAAAAATAAATCTGTCTTCCCTTGGATGCCCTATGGTATCTATAGCTAGGCACATTTTTCTCTTTTTAACAAAATTTTCCTTTTTGCAATGCTACTTTCTGTTTAAAGAATATATTGTTATATACAAATGATTTTGCTCTGAAATTAATAATTGAGGATACCTTTCTCATTAGAGCTGTTTGCCAGCGTCGATCTATTCAATTCAGGGCAACCTGTAAGGATCGATAGAAGTGGAGTGTTATGGCAAAAACCAAAATGCTCGATGGGACTAAACATAATCATGTACGAGCTAAGGTGTTGGCTTTAATTATTTCTACTTTCATAGTTTTCTTTCTAGTTTCAGCCAAAAAAAGGGTAAAGATATAAAGAAAAAAATGGATTAGAATGGTTTCAACTAAAGTATATAGCATCCCAAAAATATATTTCCCTTGGAAAAAAAATTGATTCTAATTATTTTCTTTTGATAATTTAAGTTTGTCTGGAATTAAACCCAGATCAATAGAACAGAATGATTTTTATTATTATATTCATCAGAGGCTAATTTTTGTGAGGACTGATTGGCTGGAAAATTTTCTTTAATTAATTTGGATCTTTACTATTTAATGACATTATTAATATATGCTTATTGAGATTAATAAGTTAGTAGGATATATTCTTATAAAAAATTAATCCAAAAGGAAATAATTTGTTTGGTTAGCAAGAAATTCCAACAAATATTATAAGAGGGAGAGGGTGAAAATAGCAATTAAGCAAGGGCAAAACAATGAAGCATAATTCCCAAAGAAGCATGAGCATCAAATTAAGAGCTTGAAGTAACATGGACAAGTGATTATAGCATAGAATTACTAAAGCATATATCTTTAATTTGACTGTGTATATATAAACTTGAGCCTAAATTAATAAACTAATGTAGAATGGTGGTAACAGTTTAAAACACGAAGGCGTTTCCTCCAACCTGATTCTTGTCGTCACTTGATCTTGGTAATAGTGAGACCTCCTTAATTACCCAAGTGGGTCCCATGGTTAATTAATTTTCCAAATTAAAGAAAATGCATCAAAATTTAATCGACATCACCATGCTAAAATCATCGAAACATGTTTAATTCACTTTGGTGTTTGGAAATTTTCTTTTGAATATTTATGATTGCCAACGATTGAATCTTAATCGTTAAAAATAAAAGTTTAATATTTCAAGAAATCACATGATTGTTAATTTTTTAGAATGATGATATAAAATTCGAATAAAAACATTTCTAATTAAACTTGACAATATAAAATTCTTTTGCATATGATTTCACAAAAGAAAAGAAAAAGGTATATACTATATACTCCTTCATTCTGTTGCCTCTAATGTTGTTAATCTTGGGATCAAATACGCTAGCCGCTGTTTCAAAACCATGCCTTTGGAATCTTTTGGACTCAGACCATTAATCCATCTGATTCAAGAACTTTCACGTCCACAATATTTAATTATTTATTAATCTTTTAAGAGGTGTTAACTAAGTTAATAAGTTCCCTTGGATAGATATTTTTATTTTTTTGCTATTTATCTTTGACCTTTTATTTTTTATTATTAGGTTTTGAAAAAAAAAAGATAAAAACATAATAGTATTATTCACAAACAAAACATCAACTTCTTGGGAAAAAAAACAGAACGTTGATTTGATAATTTTGTAGCTCAAAAACCTTTGTTATAGATAGCAATTATGACATAATATTAATAGTAATTTTATCTATTTTCTCATGCTAATTTCGGCCTACTTTTTCTTTTGTGGGGGTAATTATCTAAAATCTTTTATGCCGTATGCTTAGAAGTTGATTCAGCTAGCAGTATTCAAAAGCCAAAAACCAGCACCTATCACCAAAAAATAAAAAATCAATAAACCTCTACATTTAGTTCATTTAACCTTCAGTACCTCTGCAACTGCTCTTACTTCAATGTTACTGTATATTCATGTTTTAGTTCAAAAGCTTTGCATCAAAATTTTAGAGCTGGAAACGTGCATGCGCAGCGACAACATTTGGTCTTGATCTTACAAAATTTTCCTATGTCATCAATGCTCTTTCACTCTCTAATCTCTTACTTTAAAGAAAATTGAGCTCACAAAGCACACAATAAAGGAGATTTGAACACCTGGAAAACAGTAGGCTCCGTTTACCAAAGTCATGTCTTTGGATCTTGAAACCTGTTCATTTCTACTTATATTATTAGTACTAATCCACCACCAGATGTAAAGAAAACAAGATAGCTTACTTTTATTGGTAGTTATAATTTAACGATGAAAGAAAATATTATTGTGTCGAAATTTTAATATTAAATTTATCAAATATTATTTTTTAAAAACGACTATTAGAACGTTATCTAACGAAATGATTATTTATGACTATGCTTTTTATCACAGAAAAATGTTTGTAATAACTTTTAGTGTACGGAATTTGGGCTTTAGAGGTTTAACAGAATTCCAAGTTCATGTGGGTGACTAATGTTGTCGGTTTGAAAGCATTGCCACCAAAGGAGCCGCTGTTTTTTGGAATTTGATGTTCAACTTTCAATGAAGTAAAAACCTGCTAGCTTTCTAAGGACAATGTCACGTGTAACACTAACCTTGATTAATTATTATATTAATTTGATTGTAATGTTTGCTTGCTCATTAATTTAGAGTTGTCCAGAAATTATTTGACAATCCAAGAAAAGATTCCTTTTAGATTTCCTTTTTGTTTCTTCTTTAACACCATAAAAATATTTTTGTTACAAGAATGCCCTTTATAGTTAAATATCTTTGAATCTTCAAGATTATCTGATCAGCCACCAAGGCAAACTTGCTTGTCTTTATCTCATTGCAAAATGCATTAAAGCAATGTCCTGAAAAATTTTAGATACATTTAAATATGATAATTTGGAATGGCTAATCCAAAATTTTTTTTTCCAGATATTCATTTATATTATATAAAAACGGTTCAGATTTAGAATTAGTATAATACAAAATTTGAAAGTTTAAGATGTAAATTGCATATTATTTAAAAAATTTAAAATACAAATTACATATTTCTTTTAGATATCAATTTGTACATTTTTCAGAAGCTGAAATACTAAAATTATAATTAACTCCGTTTATATTTGATCAAATCAACCAATAATTACCTACCCATCACCTTCAAATCTTTGTGGTAGACAGGTAAGCAATTTATACATTTATATATGCATATGGATATATTTTATTTGAAGCTATCATAGATTAAATCTTTTTCATTGAAATTATATCATAAGATAATGAGTTTCAAAAATATAACCTAATTTTCAAATTTATGTTATAAGAATTATGTCATTAGTTCTTATCTTTTTCTTTTTCTTTTCCAACATGCCTAGCATTTTGTTGTTGCTCTCGGAGTGCAGTTGCTATGTAGTAACTGCAAAAAAAGGTAGTTAACGGATGCCCCATAAGGATAGAGGATTTTTTTTTTTTTGTTATATCAAGAAGACCAAATCTTAATAAAAATAAGAGGGAGGTGAGTGACTTGATTCAAAACCAAACCCGTGATGTCCCCTCAAGTGCCTTTAACCACTAAGCTAAAGGCTTGGAGACAGAAAAATTGAAAACATAAGAATGTAAAGTCAAGCAAACACAAAGCAGAATATAATGAAAAGTAATTCTTTTGGAGTGTCTTCAAAGAAATGCGTTGCATTTAATCATTTACAGATTGTTTATTAATTTCCCCACTAATACCTTCTATACAGAGATAAAAAGAAAGGTGAAAGGGGTTGAAAACTTGAAAGCTTTGGCGAAGAGGGGAGAATATGATCAATGGTTTATATAGTCCTTTCAAACTGTCAACAATTTCTGTTCCATGTTCTTTGTACTTCTCAGGTCAATGAATGATGTTTCTGGAGACAGAATCATTTAGTTATAGTACTCAAATAAAAGTTACTATCTACATTAAGTGGCAAAAGCAGCAGAGCAGACCAAGTAACTACACCAGCAGCAACAATGGGGATTTGGTAGTTGCCCACCAGCAAAGCAATTCGTATCCTATCACAATAGTTCATAAAAAATGACAAATGTTGTCAAATTTGAAGCATTGTTTGATAATCATCCAATCCAAATATACCTTTTCATAAAACATGCACTACTCTACAGGAGCCGGACATAACAATTAGCAAACTTTTCTAATTTATTTGGTCCATAACCTGTCACAGATCAATGGCAACGATGACTCAACACAGCCCCTTTAGCACCAGATCTAAAGTTTCAATTTCATTTGCAATCAAAGTTTGTTGTGGTAATGAAGTGGATCTTACCTGCTTTCCTCTGCAGCAACCATGCTCAAACCGGAATCAATACGTTATTCATTCAACTCAAACAGGCAATGCGTTTGTAAATTGAACTGCCTCAACAACTGAAATCAGCTATAATGCATGAGCATATACTAGTTGTCAAACAGCAAAACTACAGAAATTACATGGACTGTCAATGTTTCTATAGTATCAGTGCTTTCCTTGTTGGTGAAGCTACTAAACAATTCTTTGTGCATAATTTTATTACTAGCCAAATTTTATTTCTACTTCTGACTTGATAAAGCACATTCTTGCTTTAAGTCACTAAGAACAAAGTGGATCACTTGAGTGAGAGAAAAGTATATCAGCCGATATCCAGCAGTGAGCAAGAAGCATCACTGCTACTAACCTTCACTATAAAACAAGCTAACAGGCCAGACTAATGGTTAGAAAGCCAGAAGCAGTACCAGTTGAAACATATTTACATGTGACTGCAACAAACTAAAAGATTACTTCTTCCACATTGTAACTATAGAGCTTAACAAAGACACTTTGCCCCGGAATTCATACATAACAAACTCCCCAACAGATTTCAGGGCAAATTACCTTAATATTTCCAGATAGTCAAAGATAAACTCCTATAAAATTGCGAGACTGAATATTCTAGAAGCTTTTAGAAAAGCTTTCACAATATGAAAGCTAATGCAAAAAGATAAAGAATGATGTTGGTTCATCAGGTGCTGCAAAATACACCATAAAATTATATTCTGTCAGATAATAGTAAGCACCAAATTGGATTAACTCTTGACAAACCATAACCAAATTCAAGTGGTCCATTTTTTTAATGAGAAACAATGATACTATAAATTCCAGCACAATCCAAGGATGCTCCAAATCATTTTGGAAGATCATGAAAAGACACCATTTTGTTGTTATTGTAATTGTGGTAAATTTATAGCATATGACCTTTATAAAGAATTCAAACATATGACCTTTATAATGAATTCAAACATATGACCTTTATAAAGAATTCAAATTCAAACAGCCTTATTAGATATAATTAAGGGGGCGGGGGGATGGGAATTAAAGACGATCGAAAAGAATTCCTAAATCAATAAGAGGGATCAATCTAGAAAAATGAAAGAGTTAACAATATCGAAAGTACAATGTGTACAAGCTGTGATGATGACAGCACAATCATATAAATTAACCATCAGGAAATAAATCAATAGGCAAGGAAAGTAAAATACATTATGAAATGAAACCTCCTATGGTCATATGTTAAGTAAATAAGAAAGGGCTAGTGTAAAAGATTTTCTTACAATTCTTCCCCATAAATCAGTCCCGTGACACACAGTTTCAAGAAGCCCAGCCCTCATGTAGTCATCAAAGTACAACCCTGCCCAGTGTCAATGTGCATCATTAAGTTCAAATATGGAACGACATCACCAATTCTCTAAAAGATCTTGGCGATAGGAAACAGATTCAAAGGGATATGCCCAAGATGTTGATGCAGTAGCAAGGACCACTCAATTCACAATTCACCAACAAGTGAGAAGTAATCCAGTCAAATATGTGCAGGACAGGGGAATATGATGGTGTAAAAGAAGATATCATCCCTTTGTTACTAAAGAAACAGGCAATTGTTGCCACATGTTAACATCTCAACAGCTCATGAACAAAAATCTCCCGAGGCAAATTTTCCAGCTCAGTGGACAGAGGAATCAAATCTTGGCTCATAGAAGCAAACCTGACTATTGTATGACTGAAGAGCACAGCCAGCAATCCAAGACCAAAGCTTCTTATCCACATCATAAAGGAGGCCCTTCCCTTGGTTCCAAGATGTGAAGCAGATAAGATTATCTTGTCCAAAGCACTCAAATCTCTCAGCTGATAGCCTCAACAAAGCTCGAAAATACTTAGGTGGCATTCTACTTATCTCCACCCACATAATCTTAGCATGATCCAATTCCCAAATTCTCATACTCTGTAGAGTACTATAAAGACCGATTCTTCCAACCAGAAACAGGCGCTTCTGTGTCCCAGCAACCAAATAACCATCTAACAAAGATCTTGGGAACTTTGCTGGAATATGCTCCCAATATCCTGAGTCCAGTCTATACATCATCAAGCCAAGTGGTGAAAGGGTTTCCAAATACAACCTGGAGTCACAATATGCCATCTTTGAGGAGCAAAGATTAACTGCAGGCATTATCTGGTGGACTGTCCATTTATCAATCTTTGAATCATAGACTTCGGTGGGCAGTGACTTATCGCCATAAATATCACTTGTGGCTATAACTTTAAATGATTTGTCTGTTCGATCCACAACCATAATCAACTGTCTTTGCTGGTTATAATTCATGTTTGGCAGTGTTCTCCAAGTTTGTGTAAGAGGATTACATACTAAAGCTTTGAAAGTTAGACCATCGAGTCCAGAAAAGCAAACTAGACCACCTGAAGAGCCAACCAACCAGAAGGCCCACTGAGGCAAAAAATTGAATGGAATTCTATACCATACTTTTAACGGCAAGCTAAAAATGGAACATTGTGGAGTCTGTGAGTTCTTCCAAAATGTAAGGAGACAAGGCCCATGAGATGGCACTTGTGAGTGAAACTTGAGAAAACTATTATCTTGAAGTATTGAGTTCCATCTTTTACAAACTGAACGAAGCCGAAATATCATAAATGGAGGAACCCTTGCCAAAATCTCATTCAATAAGTCCTCAGGCAACATTGCCCATATGTTATCTTCCATTTGAATATCAGGATGAACCACCTTACCAAATGTAGCAACCGTTTCCTCATCTAAACCCCGCGGTTTAGTCTTTATCACTTTCTGCCGGGAGGGACTAGTGTTCCTGGATCCTACACGACCCAACGGGCTTGTATTCCTCGACCCACCGACCCTAATAGGTGACACTTGTTTAGGACAACTCTCCTCATCACAGAAAGCCCCATTTTTCATCAACTGGGAACTAGAAACTCCAGACCCAGATTTAGATGATTCCCCAACACCATCCATAGCTATTAATCCTCAAAACACTAAGCAACCCAATGTTGTTTCTTGTACGAAAACCAAGCTTAACACCGACCCAAAGATCCTAGCTTTCAAGCTTAAATAATGAATTCAAAGTAACAAGTAGATAATTCCTCAACACCACCCATAGATATTAATTCTCGAAATACAAAGCAACCCAATGTTGTTTCTTACCTAAAAACCAAGCTGAAAACCCAAATGCAAGATTTTTTACATCCAAAGATCCTAGCTTTCAAGCTGAAAACAACGAATTCAAGTACCAAACAGCAAATCGCAATACCCCAAATAACACAATAAATAACTTGAACAACTTCTGATCAAAAACCCCAAATTTTTAATCAGATCCAGGCATGAAAATCTTGTAAAATGATAAAAATGACTCAAAAAAATGATGGAAGCATTGAATGGGATGATAAAACAAAACATAGAAAAGTTTGAATCGTGGAGAACATTGAGAAGGATTACCTTAGATTCAAGGAAATTATCTGACTTTTTTGCTTGGCGACGAA
Source organism: Durio zibethinus (assembly GCF_047325235.1). NCBI lineage: Eukaryota > Viridiplantae > Streptophyta > Magnoliopsida > Malvales > Malvaceae > Durio > Durio zibethinus. Next base: position 15,444,386 of record NC_143182.1, read on the forward strand.
TAAACCTTGTCAGAACTCAGGAGAAGTAAAATTCTGGCATAGAAATGAGAGAACCTAACCGCAGGGGTCAGGCCTCCCTCTTACATTGTTTTTCAGATTTATTTTGTCATTAATTAAGAAAAGAAAATTTTAATGGTTTATTTACGGGAAATTTGGAGCCCCAGTCTGCCCTTTAGGTAAAAGATAGAGCATGCTGTAAATTGACTAAATTCCATCCATTTTTTTTTGGTTTCCACTTTCCTGTATAATTTAATATGAGATATTAGTTTAAAAATGGATAATTTATCTAAATTTGTTATGTAATTACAAAATTATCCCTAAATTTATTGTATTTATATATATATATGCCTTTTTTTATATATTTATTGAATATATAATAACAATAAATTATTTGTATTTAACCATTACAATTTTTTAATTTGAGTTTATTTATTATAAATAATTTTTAATTTAAAATTAATAAATTTATCATCATTATTTTTATAAATATATATATTTAAGTTTAAAATATTGACCAATTTTATAATTACTAAAATCAAATGGACAAATATTTAATTATAATCATTTTTAACTAACTTTTTTCATATTATATCTTTCTATTTTTAAAATTATTAGAGGTCAAAATAATATCACATGCATAATATATTCATCTTATTGTACGTATATTTACATATAAACATACTTATGATTATAAATTTTGTTTTTATATATTTATTTACATTTTTTATTATTAATAGATTTGATATATGTTGAGAAAAAATAAAAGATTTATTATTATACAATATTATTTTATGTAAGTATTTAAGAATATTAATTTTTAAAGATAAAATATTATTAAAGTTTAAATAAAATTTAAAAAAAAAACGAATCTAATTGTCTTATAAATTCAAAAAATTTACAATAAATTATGTATTTTTTAAATAAATAAATTTGTGTTAAATTACTCTAAAAACTTTATAAAAAAATTATAAAAATTTACTTTATACCATGTGATTGAATAGCCAATGAATAAATCTTCACAGCAAAGAGATGCGATGATTAAGAGTTTTTATTTTGGAAAAGTCCATGATTAAAATTCAAGTTTATTTGAATATAAAAAAAGTCAAGTAGATATGAAATTTGTGTTTTTGTATTTATTTATTTTATATTAAATATATATAAAATATAAAAATTATTATTGTATAATTTATGTTAATAGATAAAATATAAAATATATTTTTATTAAAATTTTGAAACATATTAATTTTATATTTTTTTATCATTTTATTATATGTGTTTAAAATTATTACATCTAAATTTCAAATCAATCATATGAGCAAATGGGATTTTTTGGCGAAGAGACAATGAAGAGTGAGGATCGATGTGGTTGGGAAAGTCACAAGTCACAAGTATAGATATAAAGGACAGCTGGCGAAGAAGTGTTGAAATATAAGACAAATTAAACTTCGTGATTTGATTTGTGTCATTTGTTTGTTGTTGCCTTGTTGGGCTCCACTACATGCTGCTCAACTAACATCATGGGCTCCACTAAATTTGCTTTTGCCTTGCTGTTGATGGCTTCGTTACAGATTTGTTCTTGCAGATATGATGGTGGGTCTGTAAACTCCCAAAATTATCCTACCTCCCAATTTTTCACACCACGTGTCTATCGTAAGAAATTATTTTTAGCATTATTAATTCAATGTTCTCTTCAATTAAATATAAATATTTGAACCTGTCAAAGAGTTACTTGGTTATTAATTCCCCGGTTCTTTGAATTTGGAATCTTTCACCGAAACAAAGATTTTATATAGGGTTAAATATAAAAATTCTAAAATAAAATTTAAAAATTCTTAAAATTTTTTAAATACTAAACAATTTTAAAAAATTCTAAAAAAATTCAGGAAGCTTAAGAATTTTCAAAAAATATCAAAATTAAAAAAAAAACAAAAATTTTCAAAAAAATCAAAGAATAAAGATTTTTAAAATATAAAAATTTATTAAAATTCAAAAAATTCACAAAACTTAAAAATAGTTACAATAAAAAAATCTAAAATTTTTTGAAAAAGTATAAAAGTTTTTAAAAAATTGTAACAAAATTTTAAAATTTTGTGAAAATTTTTCATTTTTTTCAATCTTACAATTTTATTCTTTCCATGTTTTTTGAATTTTAAAATGTTTTTAAACTTTTTGGTTTTTATTAAATTTTTAAGTTTTTTATTTTTATTTTCTAAAAATTTTTCAAATTTTTAGAAATTTTTTTTAAAGTTATCAGATTTTTTTTTTAAAAAATTTATATTTTTTTAAAATTTCAAAAAATTTTATATTTTTTAAAGTTTCTTTTATTTTTTAAACTTTCAAAAATTTAATTTTTATTAAAACTTTCATTTTTTGAATTCTTTAGAATTTTCATTAAATTTTTAAGTTTTTTATTTTTTATTTTTCAAAATTTTTAGAAATTTTTTAAAATTTTATCAGACTTTTTTTAAAATTTTTTATATTTTTTAAAATTTCAAAAAATTTTAGATTTTTTAATTTTTTAATTTTTAAACTTTAAGAAAATTTAATTTTTATTAAAATTTCATTTTTTGTAATTTTAATTAAATTTTTCAAAATTTTTGGAATTTTTAAATTATCATAATTTTATAACTTATAAAAAATATTTCATATTTTTGAATTTTTTAAAGTTTTAAAAGTTTTATAGAATTTTATAAATATTTTAGTAGTTTTTAAGAATTTTTTGAACTTTAAAATTTTTTTGTAAATGTTAAATTTTTTTAGATTTTCTTTCGAAATTTTTAAAAATTATTTAGAATTATTTAAAATTATTTTGAATTATTTAAAATTTTTTAAACTTTTTTTTGAAAAATTTTGAATTTTTTAAAATTTTTTAAATTTTTTTATGTGGACTCGAATCGATGATATGATGTTAACTAATTTTTTTTACATATATCAATATTTTACTGAATATTAATGGTACGTTAACAAGATTAATTGACAATGTGAGTATCATATACAGACATGAATATAGGTAATGTATTTAAATTTTGTTTAGTTATTTAAAACTGGTTGGACTAACGTCGTATTAGACGGGTGAAACACCTATTCATTTTGTGTAAAGGTGAAATTTGAATATTTTTGAAGATTTGTTGGACTCCTATATATTGAGCTTTATAATTAGGGTTACATTTTTATTAGCTTCTTTAAAGCATAAATTTATATTTTATTTTTTTAATGTATTTGTTAATTTTTTATAATTTAACTTAGATTTTTTTATATTTATTTAAGATATTTGTTTGAAATTTGTTTATATTAATTGTATGTTAAAATAATTTTAATTTAAGATAATTCTTTTCTTTTTTATGTTTTAAGGGAAGACAGATCTCTACAACAAGGAGGAGGGGAGAAGTTGGGGTCTAACCCCAATCTTAATGTCTTCTTTAAAAAATTTTTGATCATTAGACGAAGAAGCTGAAGACATTTAAGATCATTATAACTATTATATATGTTTGTCATTTTTATTTGTGATGATTTTTAGAAATTTTTATCATGAAATTAAATTTATATTTGTGTTAATTAGTCAAATAATAATAATAACAACAAAGAAACACGAAGCAACATTACCTATTTATCTATTTACAAATAATGAGAATTAAATCCAACTAATTTAAGGCATGAAACCAGTCATGGAAAGATAGAGAAGCTGTTGATTTTTTTTTTAAAATTTTTTATTGCTTTTTTGTTCTTTCACTCCTATGCTAATTGATTGTTTATTGCTACGGGTAAGAGTGCTATTCCCATTAGACCCTTAATTTGATCAGAGTATGGTTTGTCTACTATTCAAACCTTTAACCAGGTTGCCCTTTTCCTTAAGTTGAGATGAAGTGTACCGAATGCTATAAGGAGGATGGGAAGGGTTGAAAAGGCTGAAAAAGTTGTTGAATCCAACAATTAGCTTTAAAAATTACATTTATTATTTTGTAGCTTAATTCTAAAATTAAACATTTTTTTTTCTTTGTTCCATCCTTCCTACTAAACAAGTGAGAGTAGTTGAGCAAGAAGCATTTGTCATTCACAAGTAGAGAATTTTTTCTTTCTCTTCTCTTACACGGGGAAAGAAGGAATTTGAGCTCAACTAGCAAAATCTTTTTCTTTTATAAACGGGGAGATCATGGCATGTGAATAAAAAAAATCATAAATATTAAAATTTAAATTAAAATTTGTCACAACTCCCATATTATAAGTGAGGACATGACCAATTGAGCTAACGCTCTTGTGATTCAATTATCAAAGTGTTTAATGGTTGAATAAAAACTTTGGTTAAATCCTATGGCTAGCAATTAAGGAAAGACCGAAAGAGAGTAAAGGGGGTGCAGCAATAATTGAAACAACAAAAAGAAGAATACAAATATAGATCCAAGAAGGTCTTGAGCACTTTTCTTCAAGTGGGAACTGATTGGTCAATAAATTAAATGGTTGCTTGAAACTCATGTCCCTACTAAATACTCTTTAATCAAAATAGCAAATGCTAGAAATTAATGCATGCATTTTTCATCAGTTATTCTTATTCTTATCGAGTTAGCCATATCCTACTAAAAGTCTACTTGAATAAGTAATAAGATTAATTTTAATGAGATTAAAAATAGTGATAGAGGTGAAATTGATTATTGTAATAATGAGATTTGATATTATAGTAATAAAATTAAAATCAATAATAAAATATGTATTTAGATGTAAAAATAATAGTGACAGCAAAATCAATTATAATGAGAAAAAATGATAATTAAAGACAATAGAGTAAAAATTATATTAACAAACATATTAAATTATTTAATATTTATTAAATTATTAAATTATTAAAAATTATTAAATTATTTTTAAATAAATTATTAGTTTTGCTAATAAAAATTAAAAACAAAAAATAGAGTTAAAAATTAATAAATAATTATGATATTAAATGAATAAAAGTATTTTATAATTTTTAAATAAAAATCAAAAGAAAAAAAAAGTTAAATTATAAAAATATTATTATATTTGTAATATAATACAAAATGTAAAGGACAAAAATGAAAGAAAAAATCAAAATTGACTGACATTCTTCCAGTAGACCAATTTTTTCTGGTGAAAAAATGTGCTCGATTGCCGTTAATACACTCAACCACACCGCCACCAGGTTGCTCAAATGAATCTTTAGTATTATATTTGACTAAAAATTTGTAACTTTTAATATTTCAATAACATATTATTTTTTATTTGTTAGATATACGATCACAGTAATAAGAAAAATCTATACGAATCCTAATGTTTAAGTTAAAAATTAAGCAACAAAGTGGTGCCATGATTAAGAAAACAACATCTATTATACAAGAAAATATGAAGGAAGGTTCTCATGTTTGGTTGATGCGGAAAAGAGTGAGGAAAGTCCGAAAATGTTAGCAAGGAAAACATAGAAGGAATCCAAATCCGTAATAATTTGTTCCTCTAATTTGTTTTTAGAAAGTAAGGAAAAAATTTCCAAGACCCTGTACGCAAACCGTCTCTTGTTTTTATGTTTTAATAGTTTCAAACTCCAAATAAGATAAAGAGTTTTATTTCCATATTCTTTATTTTCTTTCCTTCCTTTTTTCCATCTCCTCCATATTTTTCATGAACCAAGTAGAATGTAATGTATTGTACATAAATAAAACTAATGTATGGCTTTTTTTGGTTCAGGAAAAATACAAGGCAAAATCAAATCAAATATTTGGATTCCATTTTTTTTGTTGTTTACTGGAGATGAAAAACATGAGAAAAATTTTAGTTAAGGAAAATATAAAGAAATTTTGAAAGGAATAATTTCCCTTCGAAAACATATGATGATGCAACCGGCAAACAAAGAGTTAAATACGACCCAAAACTAAGAGAATTTTTATTACATTCCATAGACAAAGTTGCAGTCCTGAAGGGAAGCATGAGCTAGCTTTGGGGACGAAGCCCGTAGCTAATTGTTTTGTTCAGCCCATCGTATCTAATTATTAGGGGCTTTAATTATTTCTATCATAGACATAGACATAATTAAAATCTTTATTCTTTAATTATAACCGTCCAATGGCCATTATCTGCTTGAACCATATTTTTGCGATTCTCACCTTCCCACCAGTTAGGAGGAATTTTATGCTTGTCTTTCAGGCGGTCTAAATATTTGTTTACAAGTGCAACATCGTGATCAACTTCCAGATGAAATCCTTCGTCTTGTACGCCTGCAACTCCATGCAGGTATATCTCCATATTGTGAGCACTAACATATTCATCCGCCTCACCTAACTTTCTTTCGGTTAGCCTTATTTCTTCTTCCTCCTCCTGGGTATTTTTATCTGGGGAATCTGGGAGATCAGGAAGATTTGATCTGCCTTAAAGCCTCCACTTCAAGTAGTTTGACTTTGTGGAGTTAATTTTTAACTCTTCTCCCAAATGGATGTAGGAACCAATTGGAAGTCGATGAACGGGATCTCTGGCATTTGTAATGCGTAGAAGATGAAGATCATGAGCACCAAGTCTCTTAAATACTTCCTTCAAACCATCGTTTCCAACACATGGACCTCCAAATACGAAACCTGTGACCATGCACGACTTCTGTGCATTGTCTTTGGGCTTGTTATATCCATTGGCAACTATGTCCATTGCATTTAGAGTCGCAAATGCTGCGCCTAAGCTAAAGCCTGTTACAGTTATGCTTATTTCCTCATCTTGATACTTGTTCATCAGTTCCCTTACCGCATCTCGAACCTGCAGAAAGGCAATATATAATTAAGAGTTTGTTCTTAATTATGATCATTTTTTGATCGGATCCTGTATATATATATATAATCAGTAGTCATCCTAAATTTTCTGACACAAGAATAGCCTGCGCTTTTAATGGAGTTTTTCTAAAACATCGCAAACCTTTCGGTGGTTCATAAACGCCGCTAAAAGTATAAAAAATCAAAGAAAAAACTATTTTCATATAGTGGTTGATACGCACAGTAGCTTAGGATTGCATATATATAATGAAACATTACATGGTGTCTGGCACTAGTCTTGTTGTGAGCAGAATCTGACCTTGTTCCAGTATAAAAAGAAAGGAAGCCGGAGTGCACCATAGCTTGGTTGTCAGTCCCGAACAATTCTGAAGCGGATGTTTGGAAAAAGTTTACATTATTAAACCACTCTGAGTCTGTTATGGTTCCTCTCCAAGCAACCAAAATATCCCTCCTTCCCAGAACAGCCTTTCCTTCATCTGTGGTCACTGCCACATATCCAAACCATGCAGACTCAACAGCATCTGAGCCTGCATAAAAGAAGTGGGTCACGCTGTGCTTGAATTTATTTCCCTTTTCAAGACAAGCCTCCGAGAAAAACTCTTCTTTCGGGTATAAGCTATGTCCGAACCCGCTAGATTCCTTTTTATTGTTGAAGAGGTCTCCAACCGCTCCAGCTATTTCACCGTAGTGAATAATATAGTGTAGGAGATCAAGATCCAGAGGGTGCAATAGACCATCCCAGTTTTTCTGGCCACTTAGCTCTCTCCAACGAGTTGCTACATTGGAGCTCGCCATCAGTCTCTTTTTAACTCTCACTTCTTTCCTTTTTTTTTTTTTTTTTTGGTTTGTTAAGATGCGACTCCTATTCCTACAGCTACATGTTTGGTTGCTTTGTATAGAGCACTCTCCTAGTGCTCCAACAAATATATAAGTAGAAATATGGACCTGATAGGAAGGAGAAAGCTTAAGTAACCGATATTGGGGAGAACCACTCTTTGTGAAATGGTGGACACGTTCCAAAAATTAAAAAAAAAAAATTAAATTTCCAAGAACTCTAATTTTTTTTTTACACCTAAAAATTAAAAAAAAAAATTTTCACACCGTTTTATCTGTAAATTAATAAATTAATCAATAATTAATATTTTAAATACACTCAAAAAAAAATCTTAAATCAATCACTATTATCTGACCTTGCCTTACGTGATTCTTCAAAAGAATGACAGCGACAAATCGTAGCACTAATGTAATTGTAGTCACCAGACTTTTGATTATGCTCACATAATGACAGAGACAAATCGTAGAACTAATGTAATTGTAGTCACCAGACTTTTGATCATGTTCACATAATGACAGAGACAAATCGTAGCACTATTGTAATTGTAGTCACCGGACTTTTGATCATGGTCGTGGTTTCTCCTACTATTATTTACCCTTTAATATATATTTTTTATTCACAAAAAATGTAACTAATCATAATAACTTTGTGTTATTATAAATATGAAGTTCAAATTCCATTTACATGAATTTGATTTAGTTTTATGTTAAATTTATTTATTCAGTTCGGGAAAAGCAAAATTCTAAGACTTGTACGTGATAATTAAAACACATAATCAAATAAATTAATTAACATACATGACATCGTTAAAAGCAGAATTGTGGACAAGCTAGCTTTTCTCTTGGCTCTTCTTTTTAGTAGTAGCCTTCAATGAGTAAATTTTAGAAGAATTAACCATATATTTTCCAAATCATCAAAAACGTGAGTTACCACATAAATAATAAGGCAAAATTGATCTATTAAGCCTCAACACAAGTATGTTTCAATGAAAGGCATTTATTAAAAAAAAATTGTAAAATTAACTTTTGTATTATACTATTATCATAACGTATAGATCCGTGAACCTATCGTTAAACATGGATTAGAGAAGTCACTACCAATTTTTTTTTATTTAGATGTGATTGACCACCTGATTAAATCTAATCCACAAAATTAGATTCTAAGTAGAAAATACGATTACACGCGAGAAAGGTTATAGTACCCTCACAACACCCATCTCAAAGATGATATCGGTTTGATTTCAAAATATCAAAGCCTTAAAAATTATTTATGCTTTACCAAAATATTTAATATTGAAAATTAATCATAAAATTATCTTAATAGTTTAGTAATAATTTAAAATAATTTTCTCGCCTTATGAGTATTTATAGAGACTAGTGCTCCACTTTGAAAAGACTCCGTCATCGAATTTATTAATATATTTTATTTGAAAAAATTAGTAAAGTCTTCCAATAATTTGGTAGGATCTCTCAATAGTTTGGTGAGATTTTACTACAAAAATATTTGTAAAGATTTTTTAGAATTTCATTAAATCTCTCAATAGTTTGGTAGAACTTAATTTAGAAAACAATTATCTAATAGTTTAGAGAATAAAAAATATTTTTATTTTTTTGTTTTTTGCAAATTGATTTATGAAATTATTTTATAGTTTAGTAGATTCCATAAAAATTAAATTCATGAAAAACCTTTCAATAATTTGGTATGATTCATAAATTTATTTTTTTAAAAAAAAATTCAATAAAAGAATAATAATGAATTATATATAAAAATATCTACATATAAAATATATATGTATTATTATACATGAAATAAAAATTAAACCACATACCAATCGAATCGTGGGTCAAGCTTGCACAGAGATCAAGTTTTTATATGACCAAAATGGTACCGTTTAAAAATATAGCTTCTTTTATTTTTATTTCCATCTTCTTCTTTGCAAGTTCCCTGGTTTCTCTAAAGTTCAAGAACCCTTAAGAAAACCAGTCATAGAAATGGCAAGGCCCGAATATTGTTGCCTGTCACCAGTGATGGAAATTGAGGTCACCACCAGCCATCGCCAATTTTGACATTTTGCGTAGTCAGTAGTGCTTCCTTCCTCCTTCCTCTTTCGTGTGTCCCTTTTACTTTCTCTTCTCCTTGGATTTCAATTAATAGCCCAGAAACTAATTAAGATTGTCGCCACTATAGTCGACGCCACCAAAAAGCCTTCAAACTCCTTTCATTTTTTGCTAATGATATTTTAAAAAAAAAACTTTGTTCTTTTTTTGTTTGGATTGGATTCTACCACCTTTTAAAGAGACTAAACCCGAAACCCGAAAAAAATTTGTGTTTATACTTTCCGCTATTTGTATGTCTATTGATTGTGGGTTAATTGTGGGTTATTTTTGCAGGTTGAATCTACTGCTAAATTGGTGAATGGGTGAGGTCTTAGGTATGAGTTTTTCTGGGTTTTGGCTTTGGGTGAATTGATTGTCTGTGTTAAGGCTCCTTGCTGGGGATTTTTTTATTTTGGAGGAGTATATGGGCAAAGGTAGTGTGACTGAATGTTGTGTAGAATTCCGTGAATACTCTTTTTTTGTTTTTTTTTTTGCAACGATGAAGCTGCTGTGTGGGAAAATTAAGCTTGAATCCCAAAAAAATCTCTTTGCGTTGAATTGCCCTTGATTGCTGGCCTCTTTTCAGCTTTCGGTTGGGTCTTTATTTTTGCAAATAAATTTAATGTGATTTGATTTGATTATGAATTGATTTCAGTAATTGCATAAATGAAGCACAAAAATTTTGCAAAATCTTCAACGTAAATGCATAAATCAAGCACCAAAATTTCTTGCATCAATTAAGCACCAAAATTTCCTGCAATGTTTTTTCTTTTCAAACTTTCCCCCCTTTTTTTAACACAAGTAAAATTAAACAAAAAAGTAAAGAAAACAAATAAAATCAAATTAAAATTTAAAACTTGTTTTATTGGGCCCAAAATTTCTCAATTGAACTCAATTCTCAACTAAAAGCCTATTTTCAATCTTGAAAAATTTTTTGGATAAAATAAAGTTTTTACAATTGTTTCTCTGTGTATTTTATGTGGAATAAGAATTACACAAAGACTAAAGATATCCATTTTATTCGAGTCTAAAAGCCAAGATTTAAAAAAGCGATCAAAGGATACCAAAATAGGAAAATGATTGAGATTGAATTGTGAAACAAGAACTAAAATGATCTAGACTAAGTCAATATCAAAACAAGTGATCGAGATCGAACTGTAGGTCTAAAAATAAATGATTTGGACTAAGCCAAGATCAAAACAAGTGACTGAAATTGAATCGCAAAGTAAAATTAGACAAAAAATAAAGAAATCAAATTAAATCAAATTAAAATTTAAAACTTTTTTATTGTGCCCAAAGTTTTTTAATTGAGCTCAATTCTCAATCGAAAGCTTGTTTCCAATCTTGAAAAAATTTTCGGACAAAATAGGATATCTACAGTTGTCTATTTTCGTGCATTTTTTATAGAATAGGAATTGCACAAAGACAAAAAGACATCCATTTTATTCGAGTCTGAAATCTGAGATTTAAAAAAGTAATCAAAGAATACCAAAATAGGAAAATGATTGAGATTGAACTGCGAAACAAGAACTGACATGATCTGAACTGAGTCGAGATCAAAACAGGTGACTGGGATCGAATCACAGGTCTGAAAAATAAATGATCTGGACTGAGTCAAGATCAAAATAAGTGATTGGGATTGAACTGCAAGTTTAAAAGTAAAAATGATCTACATTGAACCAACATTGAAGATAAGTAATTGGGATTGAACCGCAGGTCGAAAAACATAAAATTCAAAATTTCAGCTTGAAATCCAAAGATTCATAATTTGGAAATTCAAAGATTTGTAAGGTTCTATAACAAAGTTGAAAGATCTAAATATTTCAAGTTTCCTAACAAAATTGCAAAGATTCAAAATTCGCAAAGGTTTCAAGTTTGCAAGGACTTTTAGATTCGTAAGAATGAAATATTTGCAAGATTTCAAGTTTCGCAGAGGTTCTAGATTTGCAAAAATTTTAGGATCGCAAAAGCTTTTCAATTCACAAGAATGAAAGATTCATAAGATTTCAAGTTTCGTAAAGGTTCTAGATTAGCAAAGATTTCAGGTTCGCAAGGATTTTTTTATTCACAAGAATGAAAATTTCACAAGATTCCAAATTTTGTAAAGATTCTAGATTCGTAAAGATTTCAAGTTTGCAAAAACTTTCAGATTCACAAAAATGAAAAATTCACAAGAGTTCAAGTTTCATAAAGATTCTAGATTCAAAAGATTTCATAATAAAATTGAAAGAGTCCAAAAGATAAAGTGACAAGACCAAGTCAAGGTCAAAGATGAATGATCGAGATTGAATCACGGGTTTGAAAAATGATCTAGATTGGGCCAAGATTAAATGATAAGGAATAAACCACAAGTCTAAAAAATGATCTAGACTAAGCCAATATCGAATGACTAGAACAAAACCATAAGTTTGAAAAATGATATGGACTAAACCAAGATCAAATGATCGAGACGTAACCACAAGTCTGAAAAATGATTTGGACTGAGCCAAGATCAAATGATTGAGACTGAACCATAAGTCAAAAAGATAAAATAACCAAGACTGAGTCGAGGTCGAAGTTGAATGATTGAGACTGAACCATAAGTTTGAAAAATGATCTGGACTGAGCTAAAATCAAATGACTGAGACTAAATCTCAAGTCTGAAAGATAAAGCAACTAGGACTAAGTCAAGGTTGAAGTTGAATGAATGAAACTAAACCACAAGTCAAGAAAATGATTTGGATTGAGCCAAAATCGAATGAGTGATAAACGATTATGCAATGATGCAAATGCATGTCCTATATAGGATGAAAATGTGAACACAATGCATGTAATGTAGATGTTACCAAATTAATGTCATAAGGTTTCAATCGTAGTAAAAAAGTTCTCATGACTCCATTATTCCTTCTTAGCTTCTCAGTATAAATAATCTCAAAACAAGTTTTATTAACTAATCCACATCATTCTCTTCATCTGGTCACAACTTACAAGTTATGTCAACTAATCTATCACTGAATTCATTATCGGGTCACTTTGCTTACCCTCTTTTCAATCATTTTCGCAGGCTTTTTTCACTTCTTTCAACTTGAATTTCTTTCAAAAGAATAAAAAATCTTTTATGAATAGTGTCATTTATTTATTTACCATAATTCTAATTCTTGACAAATATGATACATTTTCTTAATTCATGTAGGGGATATACATTTGGTAAAGAATAAGAAAAATTGGTCTTTATTATCGAAAAGAAATATGGCCAATAACAAATCAAATGTGAACAAAGACAGAATACTGTGACTATCCAAATGGGATATCAACATCTAAAATAATGATTATTTAGATAATTTTGAACTTTAATTCAGAATTCTCTTTCAAAAATACATTCCATCAGTATTATTGGTCTTTTGAGCCAATCATCCTTATTCATAAGACCCTTACATAAAGTTATTTTTCTAAGTTTTCATCTTTACTTAGATTGCCTTTTCGAATTTTTAATTTAAGTTTTCTTTTTTTTTTTTCTCTTTTTTTTGCTCTTTTTTTATTTTTTTTATTTTTTGCACACCCTTTTTTCATTATATTTCTATGATTTCTTAGTGACACTTTGATCAAAGTCCTAAATGATGCAATGGCAAATCTGCCTTAATTCAATTCATGATTCTTTAATTCAAATATTCACATTCGATCAAAATGAACTTTTAAGAGACGTAATGTAGGTTAGGGTAAAGGAGTTATGAAAAAAATGGATGAAAAAGGCCCAAAATGTATTTAAAGGGTAATCAAACCAAGAATCATTTCTTAATACAGAGCACATTGGCATTTTGCCCCATTAATTCCTTATTCATTTTTTTTTCATCATTTTTAAAGAAAAACTTGAGCACAAAAGGACTTTACTCCTGAAATCACTAAGGAAAAATAAGCTTTTCAAAACTTTGCCTTTAGTGTAAGGGTGATCCTTGCTTATGGTTCCTCAAAAGAGAATTTCAAAAAGCTTAAATGGGGTAGCAAAAGATAATATTATTTTTTTTAAAGATAGAAAAAAGATGACCATTCCTCATCTCGAACATGAATACTTTCAATGAAGAATATTTATTGATCAAGAATAGATTTGCGAATAAACATTTGCAAAGATCATGTATTGCATCAATTTCAAAATTTTTCACTAGATTATCTTTTTTTTATTTAGTTGTCTCAATGAATCAACGATCTTCATCTATCAATCAAATCATCATGAATGATATTTTCAAAATTAAATCTTAAATTATCAACATGATTGTCTAACCATTCATTATTTGAAAACAAATAATGGATATGGGAAAAAGGTATAAAAAGGTAAAAGAGATAATGGTGATTCACACAAAAGAGGAATATCATGAAAATGCATCATATCTGTCACTTTTATTAAAATGATAAAAAATAAGATAAAATTCAAGTACATAAAAAAATCATATTTTCAAGAAATCTTAAGATGATAATCAATTTTAATCAACTTTTTCAAAGTCATGCCTCTAGATGACTAGGCAAAGGGTCTTTGTGAATATTCAACTTTTTTGATTCATTGAAGCTCATCAAGCTTGCTTGAATCAAACTTTGCACCTTATGCTTGAAAGTAGGGTGGGTAAGTTTCTATAGAATGACCTACATTCTCATTATGATAGTCACATGTGGCATTAATATTGTACCATTTGTGATATGGTGGTTTCAATGGTTCCGAAAAGATTGGGGATACTAGGTTATTCTTGATCAATTTTGAAAATAGCTCAGTATAAGTTATGGGGATAAAATCAATATGAGCTCTCTCCTAATTACCTCTAATCGCTTGATTGTTGGGCCTTGAAATTGATATAGTAACAAGATTAGGTGCATATGCAAGTGAATGAAAAGTTCATTGATGAAGACTTATAGTGATGTTGTTTATAGTTAGGAAATAAAGCTGGTAAGAAACTTGTGCAACATTATTGGTTGTTGGATAGTAAGCAAGATGAACATATAGTGGATATAAAGCATAACTTTTGGATTACTGCCCCTCAAAACTTATCGCTTGGGCTTTATCTTTTTCTTTCTTAGGCATCCCACCTTTCTTAGCACTGCTAGTCTTTTCTTTTTTAAGCTTGCCATTCTTGGTGGCATTTTCAATAATCTCCCATGAGATTACCATATCAATTAAATTTTTTGTTACATTTCCTCTCATCTTCTCATAATAAAGTGACTTCAAAGTGCTTACAAACAAAATCGTTGTTTTTTTTTTTAATTAAGGGAGGTTGTACTTGAACGGTGATATCTCACCATCTTTGGGCATATTTTTTGAAAAATTTAGATGCTTTTTTCTCCATACACTGTAACGAAAGGCGATTAAGGGCCATATATATGATGTGGCGATATTGGTTGATGAAAGACCGATTTAAATCTTTTTATGGTTTAATGTGAGTCATATCCAACTAAACATGCCATCTTACACCAGACCCGATCAAGCTGTCTTGAAACATATGCATGAGTAATTTTTCATTGCTAATGTGTATTGGCATCTTACAATAATACATTGTGATGTGTGTAATGGGACACTTAGTACCATCATACTTCTCAAATGTTGGTACTTTAAATTTTGGGGGTGTAGTTACATCTGATAGTAAACGAAGGTTAACAGCATCCATGGATCCATAAAAATCAATGCCTTTCATAGCTCTTAATTTTTCTTTAATCATGCTTATGGCTTGATCAATCTTAAAGTCTTTTGAGGGCATAGTCATATGCAACTTCACTTTTTCTTTTATTTCATCTAGTTTGAAGATTTAAATGGGCTATTCTGCCTTTTCAACAAAGATAAGATTGGTATAACTTCAAACATTTTTTTTATTGGGTACATAAGGCATTATGTAATTTAGGAACGTGGTCTATTGTGACTAAAGATTTATAGTGGTTTAGGTCTGGTGTGGACTAAAGCCTTGAGGGTATAATGATTCAGTATCTTCACGGGAGGTATCTTCTTTTACTTTTTTTTTTGTTCATTTTTTTTAGAGCTTTAAAGATCTTACTTAACTTCACCTCTATTATCTCTTGAGCCTTTTTTAACTTCTTAAAATGACTTGTATTGTCTTGTTCTATCTTTTTGGCTCTAGCCTAAGTGTAATACTAGTATTGAGCTATTCTTGCACCTTAATAACATAATCTAGAATAAATGATCTTGACATGATTTGACATGATGAATAAATGATCATGAATGAATGTAATGTAATGCATGTATGTTTATTAATATGAACAAAAAGAAAAGAAATAAACAAGATAAGAAAATTAGTCAGTCATTATAATAAACACCAGAAAGCAAGTAAACTAATAGTATGACCCTAAATTTTGGGTTAACTATAAAGGGTGGAAGGACATAGCTCTACCTATGGTTTAGGTTTTTAAAGTTAACTATATGCGGTTTGGATTACTTTTAAAAGGTTCCCAAATTATTCCTTACATCATTGTCCATTACAAACTAGTAAGGCACCTTGATCTTGGCCCATCATAGGCTACAAACGAAAAAGGTTTAATTTGAGTAGAAGTATTTTATAGGCCCATACAGAGACATGAAATCTCATGAAGCATAGGTACTTTATTTTTTCCTAAGGGTAGAGCTTGGATGGAGAAATTATGTTATGCATATGTAAATGAATGATTATAGATATATACAAGTGAATAACTAAATAGAATATAAACAATGAAAAGAAAGAAATAGGAAAAAAAATAATCTCAAATTTATTAAGCAAGGCTTAGGTAATAAGAAATCATTTACTTGCCTGACTCTCGATTTTTCAGTTGGAGTCGTCAAACTGTCATAATGTATAGATTCATAAGTTTACCGCTAGACATAGATTAGAAGAGTCACCACCAATCTTTTTTATTTAGGTGTGATTGGTCATATGATCAAATCTGATCCACGAAATCTGATTCTAGATTCTGGAGTACAGTTATGCGTGAGAAATGTTATAACACCTTACAATACCCTTCTCAAAGATGGTATCAGTTTGATTTCAAAGTATCCAAACCTTAAAATTTGTTTATACTTTACCAAAATATTTAATATTAAAAATTAATCCTAAAATTGCCCTAGTAGTTTGGTAGCAATTTAAGATAATTTTTTCACCTAATGAGTATTCATGGAGACTAGTGTCCCACTCCGAAGAGGCTTCTTCATTAGATTTATTAATATAGTTTATTCAAAAAAGTTAGTAAAGTCCTCCAATAGTTTGGTAGGATTTACTTTGAGATAGATCTCCCAATAGTTTGATGAGATTTCACTGCAAAAACTTTGTAAAGATTTTTGAGAATTTCATTAAGTCTCCTAATAGTTTGGTATGACTTAATTTGAAAAACAATCCTATAATAGTTTAGAGGATAAAAATTATTTTTTTTTTATTTTTTTATTTTTTGTAAACTGATTTATGAAATTTTTCAATAGTTTGGTGGATTCCATAAAATTTAAATTCATGAAAAGTCCTCCAATAATTTGATAAGATTCGTGATTGTCATAATATATAAATCTCTGGATCTATCACTAGACATGGATTAGAGGAATTGCTACCAATCTTTTTTGTTTAGGTGTGATTGACTTCCTGATTAAATCCGATCCATGAAATTAGATTCTAAGTTTGAGAGTATAGTTATGTGAGGAAGGGTTATAGTACTCTCATAGCGTCTATTTAAAAAATGGTACCAGTTTAATTCCAAAGTATCTAAGCATTAAAAATTATTTAGGCTTTACCAAAATATTTAATATTAAAAATTAATCATAAAATTATCCCAATAGTTTGGTAAAACTTTAAGATAATTTTTTCACATCATGAATATTCATGAATATTAGTATCAAACTTTAAAGAGGTTCTATTGTTGGATTTATTAATAAATTTTATTCATAAAAAGTTAGTAAAGTCTTTTAATAATTTGATAGGATTTACTTTGATACAAATCTTTCAATAAGTTGATGAGATTTTACTGTAAAAAGATTGTAAAGATTTTTTAAAATTTCATCAAGTCTCTCAATAGTTTGATGTGGCTTAATTTAGAATAGGATAAAAATTATTTTATTTTTTATTTTTTATTAATTGATTAATAAAATTTTTCAATAGTTTGATAGATTTCATAAAATTTAAATCAATGAAAATCTTTTAATAATTCGGTAAAATTTGTGAATTTATTTCCTTTTTAAAAAACTTTTTTAATAAAAAATAATAATGAATTATATATAAAAATATATGCATATAAAAAATATATATGTATTATATATAAAAAATATATACATGAAATAAAAATTAAACCACATATCAATTGGATCGCGGTTCAAGCTTGCACACGAGTCAAGTTTTTATTTGACCAAACCGGTACTGTTTAAAAAAACATCTTCTCTTATTTTTATTTCCATCTTCTTCTTTGCAAGTTCCCTGATTTCTCTAAAGTTCAAGAACCTTCAAGAAAACTAGTCGAAGAAATGGCAAGGCCCGAATATTGTTGCCCGTCACCAGCGATGGAAATCGAGACAGCCACTAGCCATCACCAATTTTACCGCTTTGCGCTGTCAGCAGTGCCTCCTTTCTCCTTCCCTCTTTCGTGTATCCCATTTTCTTTCTCTTCTCTTTGGATTTCAATCAATAGCCCAGAAAATGATTAAAGATTGTCGCCGCTGTAGTTGACGCCACCGAAAAGCCTCCAAAATCCTTTCATTTTTTGCCAATGATATATTTAAAAAAAAAAAAAAACTTTCTTCTTTTGTCTGGATTGGATTCTACCACCCTTTAAAGCAGATTAAACCTGAAACGTGAAAGAAATTTGTGTTTATACTTTTTGCTATTTGTATGTCTATTAATTGTGGGTTATTTTTGCAGGTTGAATCTGCTGCTAAATTGTTGAATGGGTTAGGTCTTAGGTATGAGTTTTTCTGGGTTTTGGCTTTGGGTGAATTGATTGTCTATGTTGAGGCTCTTTGCTGGGGGTTTTTGATTTTTGAGGAGTATATGGGTAGAGGTAGTGTGACCGAATGGTGTGTAGAATTGCTTGAATACTCCTTGTTTCTTTTTTTCTTTTTTTAAATTTTGCATGGATGAAGCTACTGTGTGGGAAAATTAAGCTTGAATCCAAAAAAATTCCTTTATGTTGAATTGCCGTTAATTGCCACCTCCTTTTCTGCTTTCGGTTGGTTATTTATTTTTGCAAATAAATTGAATGTGATTTGATTTGATTATGAATTAATTTCAATAATTGCATAAATCAAGCATCAAAATTTTCTGCAACGTTTTTTTTTTTTTTTCAAACTTCCCTTTTTTTTTTTTTAACATAAGTAAAATTAGACAAAAATAAATAAAACAAATTAAATCAAATTAAAATTTAAAACTTTTCTTATTAGGTTCAAAGTTTCCCAATTAAGATCAATTCACAACCAAAAATCTATTTCCAATCTTAACAAATTTTTTGAATAAAATAAAATGTCTACACTATAGTTGAAACTTCAACTCATATCAAGTTTCTTATCACAATTTATTTTCATTTTATTACCTAGGATATTAAAAGCAATATTTGTCAAGTTTCATCATACCAAAATCATGTTCTAAATTCTTACTAATGAACAAATTCTACTTTTAGCTTTCTCAAATGTTATAGTTTCTTAATTATAAAGTAATTAATATTTTATGAGAACACGTTAATTTAGTAAGTATTTTGTTAAAACATAAAAGTTTTAAAATTTAATTTAACAATTTTTGTGAAAATTAATTCATTGTATAATTATTTAACACAAGTTATTTTTTATAACATAATAATTGCACTACTTCATCTGGTTTTAGCACGATAAAGAAAATGAATCTCTGCTGGATGATTAATTGATTTGTGAAAACCCTTAATAATCTAACTTATATATCCAATCAACCTTTTAATTTGTAGCATGAGGATGCAGAAAATTTTCTTGTAAAGAGAGTGAAAAAAAAAAATGGTCGAAATCCAAACTGCAAAGCCAGCTTTTTTTCTTTGATTGGGGTTTAATTAAGTTTGAACCCGTAGGTCCAAGCCATTTCTGATTGAGTTTGAGTTTAAAATTTTAAGCTTAAGCCATACTCGACCCTAGATTATTATTTACTAAATAATTTATTTTATTTATTTAAATTTTAAAATCTATTTAAAAAATTTAAAAAAAATATTTTTAACAATAACATGGTGTATAAATGGATGAATGGAGCTAAACATGGACTCAATTTTTAAAGATGTGATCAGTCTACTAGAATCGATCCAAGTTAACCCTGCTTAGTTCGACCCACGGAACTCTATATTATGCATACTCAACTCCATTAATGAAATTTTCTCAGTTAAAATTGCCTGTATATTAATTGACTAATGTTCATTTTGATGGACTCTGAAAATCACCGATGCGTTGTTTTATCACTGCACCTCCAGCATTGCCGCTTTAAGCTTCGATGTGGTCACCATCAGTCCAAATAAAACATAAAAACTCGATAGAGAGGACAATAAAAAAAAAAAATTAACTACTTCAAGTTTAATTATAAAGCCAATGAAATTTTAGTTTAGTGGTAAAAAAAATTTTAAAATCTTGAGGTTTTAATTTGTTGGTTTTTTAGTTTATTTATTTGATTATTTAATAATTTTTATACATAAATGTAATATTTAATTATGATTATAACTTATATTTGTTTGAAAAGATTGAATCTAAATCTTAAAGCAATAACTAGAAAACTAATATTCAACGAGTTTTGTAAATTCTGTATTTTAATTTTTTATTAATTTGATTTTTTTATAACTTTTGAAAGTAAAAAATAAATATAAAATACGTTTGGATATAAAATTTTAAAAAAGAAGAAAATTTTTGTTTGTTGAATAAATGAAATTTTAGTTTATCCAAAAAAATTGAAAGATCATTTATAAAACTTATAATATTTAATAATGTTATAATTAATATTAATAGACCAAAACCTAAACATGTGAATATTGTGATCAATGTTGATCGTCAAAAACAGCTCAACAAACCGAGTAATGGATCAATCGTACAGTGCAAATCAATGATTTTTTATTTTGAAAACACCAATATTGTAGCAACCCACAAAAACAAATTTAGAAGAAGATGGCAAATTTTTTCTCTTTTATGCTTTTTCCTACTTTTACTTTGATCCGTTCGTTGCTTGAAAGTCCGAATCTATAATGTGAAAAGAGGAGCAATTATTTTCAAATATTGATATTTTGAGGTTGACACAAAATTTTTCTTTGTATTTTTAAATTATTTTGTGTATAGAATGGTCGATGATCGCATGAAATGTGAACATAAAATCATAGTTTTCTGGAGTCAAGAAACGTGATTCATGGAAAGGAAAAAATTGGGTGAAGGATCTTTGTGTTAGGTCAAAAAGTATCTAATCAATTAAGTTAGTGAAAGTAAAATTAAACAATCAATTAATCTTTAAACAATCAATCAACTACATAAGAGATAATAATTTAATATAATTAGGCTCAATTGACCTATATTCACGGATAAAAAAAAATTTACTAGTTGTAAAGAATTACAAATATATATTAAATCAATCTAACTCAATAATTAATACTTGTAGATCTTCTCAATCTTTTCTAGTCCTATAAAGCATTCTCCACCAAAATAAAAACATATCCATGTGTACGTCTGCATCATACCTATGTGGATCATCTCAGTTTCTTTTAGTCTACTCACAAACATTCAAATATACACACTCATAAGATGTAAATCTCCAGTAGTCTTATGGGGTATTTATTCTATAAAATCTTACAACTCTCTCATATATTTTTATCATACCTAACCTTATAGAAACTTCACATATTTATAACATACAAACTTACCTATCAAGAATCATTTTCTTATTAGAATTCTTCTTCTGCAAGTTTTCTTGTCCATCAAATAATATCTAGCCAATCTCAAATAAATCTCTTATGGAATTTGAGTCACTATTTCTAACAATATCCACTTTAACTCAAACTTCATCAAATCATCTATCCTCATATTATATATGTTTGGCTCCATCTATAATAAAAATCTCACAATCATCTTCTCTTATGTATCTTCACGCTTTACATAAATCAATCCTCAAAATATGAACTGCAACTCTTTCTTTTAATCGAGCTCCTTTGAGCTTACATTTTTCTCATATCTCGAACCTCTAGCTCTTCTCATGTTTTAAACCTTCAGCTCTGATACTACTTATTAAGGATCACGATGGCTCTAAAATCACTTGTTAGGCAAAAAAGCCTCTAATCAATTAAGCCAACATAAGCAAAATTAAACAATTAATTAATTTTTAAATAATTAATTAATCAAACAAAAGATGATAATTTAACATGTTTTAACCCAACTAACTTACATCCATGTACGAGAAAAAAAATCCACTAGTTGTAAAGAATTACAAACATACATCAAATCAATCTCACTCAATAATTAATACCCATTGATCCTATTAAGTATTCTCTATCCAAACAAATACATATCCATGTACACTTCTGCATCACACCTATGTAAATCATCTTAGTCTCTTCTAGTCCATTTACAAATATTCAAACATATACAACCATAAGACATAAATCTCCAGTAGTTTTATGAGGTGTCTATACTATAAAACCTTATAACTCTCTTATTTTTTTTTCATACCGAACCTTATGGAGAATTCACCTCTTTATAAGCATACGAACTTCCCTATCAAGAATCTTTTTCCTCTTAGAGTTCTTTTTCTGTAAGTTTTTTTATCCATCAAATAATAACTAGCCAATCCTAAATAAATCTTTTATAAGATTTGAGTCACTATATCCGACTATCTCTACATTGACTCAAATTATATCAAATCATTTGTCTTTATGTTAGACATGCTTGGCTCTACTTGTAATGAAAATCTTACAATCATCTTTTCTTATGTGTCTTTACGCTTCACGTAAATAGATATTTAAAACATAAACTCGAACTCTTTCCTTGAATCAAGCTTCTTTGAGCTTGCTTTTTCTCATATCTCAAACCTTTAGCTCTTTTCATGTTTTAAACCTTCAGTTCTAATATCACTTATTAGGGATCATGATGATTCTAAAACCACTTATTAGGCAAAAAAACCTCCAATCAATTAAATTAGTAGAAGCAAAATCAAACAATCAATCAATTTTCAAACAATCATTCAACCATACAAGAGACGACAATTTAATGTAGTTTGGCTTAATTGATCTGTATCTATGGATGGAGAAAAAAGATTCACTAGTTGTAAAGAATTACAAACATACATCAAATCAATCTCACTCAATAATTAATACCTATAGGTCCTCTCAGTCTTTTTTAGTCCTATGGAGTATTCTTTATCTAAACAAACATATACCCATATGTACCTCTGCACGATATCTATGTGGATCATCTTAATCTCTTCTAGTCCATTCACAAACATTCAAACATATACACCCATAAGACGTAAATCTCCAATAGTCTTATAAGGTGTTATCTCATAAAATCTTATAACTATTTTACATCTTTTTCTCATACCTAACCTTGTAGAGACTTCACATAGTTATAAGCATACAAACTTACCTATCAAGAATATTTTTTTTTTTAGAATTCTTTTTCTGTAATTCTTCTTGTCCATTAAATAATATCTAGCTAATCCTAAACAAATCTTTTATAGGATTTGAGTCATGATTCTTAACAATCTCCATTTTGACTCAAATTTTATTAGATCATCTATCTTCATACCAGACATGTTTTGCTTCACTTACAATAAAAGTCTCACGATCATCTTTTTTTTGTATCTTCATGTTTCATGCAAATCGATTTTCAAAACTTGAACTCAAACTCTTTCCTTAAATTGAGCTCCTTTGAGCTTACCTTTTCCATATCTCAAACCTTTAGGTCTTCCCACATTTTAAACCTTAACTTTGATACCACTTGCTAGGGATCACGATAGTTTTGAAACTACTTATTAGGCAAAAAAGCCTCCAATCAATTAAGCCAGCGGAACCAAAATTAAACAATTAATAAATCTTTAAACAATCAATTAACTATACAAGAGATAACAATTTAATGTGGTTCGGCCCAACTAACCTACATTTATGGATGAAAAAAAAAATCCACTAGTTGTAGAGAATTATAAACATACATCAAATCAATCTTACTCAATAATTAATATCAATAATCCCTTTTAATCTCCTCTAGTCCTATGGAGTATTCTCTACCTAAACAAATATATACCTATGTGTACCTCTACATCATACATATGTGAATCATCTCATTCTCTTCTAGTTCACTCATAAATATTCAAACAAACACACCATAAGACGTAAATCTCTAGTAGTCTTATGGGGTGTCTATCCTATAAAATGCTACAACTCTCTTACATTTTTTCTCATATCTAACCTTATAGAGATTTCACCTATTTATAAGCATATAAACTTGCCTATCAAGAATCTTTTTCTTTTTAGAATTCTTCTATTGTAATTCTTCTTGTCTATTAAATAATATCTAGCCAATCTTAAAAAAATCTCTTATGGAATTTGAGTTACTATTTTCAACAATCTCTACCTTGACTTAAATTTCATCAAATCATCTCTTTTTATGCTAGAATACTTGGCTCCACCTGCAATGAAAGTCTCACAATCATCTTCTCTTGTGGGTCTTCACGCTTCATGCTAATCGATTTTCAAAACATGAACTCGAAGTCTTTCCTTGAATCAAGATCATTTGAGCTTACCTTTTCTCATATCTCAAACTTTTAGTTCTTTTCATGTTTTAAACTTTCAGCTCTGATACCACTTATTAGGGATCAGGATGGTTTTGAAACCATTTATTAGACAAAAAAGTCTCTAATCAATTAAGCTAGTAGAGTCAAAATCAAACAATTAATCAATCTTTAAACAATCAATCAACCACATAAGAGATAACAATTTAATGTGGTTTGGCTCTACTGACTTACATCCATGAATGAGAAAAAAGATTCACTAATTATTGAGAATTATAAACATACATCAAATTAATCTCACTCAACAATTAATACACATAGCCCTCTCAATTTCCTCTAATCCTATGGAATATTCTTTACCTAAGCAAACATATGCCTATATGTACTTTTGACCATACCTATATGGAATATTTTAGTCTTATTTAGTCACTCACAAACATTTAAACATACACACTCATAAAATATAAATCTCTAGTAGTCTTATGAAGTGTCTATATCATAAAAATTTAGAACTTTCTTGTATCTTTTTCTTATACTGAATCTTATAGAGACTTCATCTATTTATAAGCATACAAACTTACCTATCAAAAATCTTTTTTTTCCTTTTAGAATTCTTTCTCTACAAGTTTTTTTGTCCATCAAGTAATATCTAATCAATCCGAAACAAATCTTTTATGGGTTTTGAGTCATTATTCCCAACATTTTGCATTGGTTTTTTCTTCTTCTCTAGCTATTCCAAGACTTTACTTGTGAAAAGATAAAAACCAAATGGATTAATGTTACGAATAATTTTTAAATTATATTGAAGTTTTTAATATATTATATTAATTTTAAATTCTTTAATTTATTATTTAAATTATTAATTTATTAATTAATGTAAAATTTGAAAAGCTGATTATGCATAGAGATGGCAAAAGGTCGGAGTAGATTTTTGCTCATCTCAAACCCGACTTGACTGATACCCTTAATACTCGAACCCGATCCAACTTTTTATTTTATTTTTTAAATACATAAACTTGATATGACCTGACATTGTATAAAATCGTATTCGACCCAACTTGAAATTAATAAAATATTTTTTTAATATAAAATATTATTTTTTAATATAAATAAAAAATATAAATAAATATTAAATAAATAATTAAATATATATATCGGGACAGGTCAAGACAGGTTTGCCAAAAACCTGACACCGACCTGAACTCGACTTTTTTTAACTATTACTTGACTTGATTCGAAACCTCTATTTAAAAAAAGAAATCAACCATATAATGCCAGGTCAAGTTAGAATCCGCTTAGTTCAGTTTAGGCTACCATCTCTATTTATACATTACGTGTTATTATTGGAAGTTAGCTATATTAGGGATAAGTACCACATTAATTAATAAATTCATAGTTTAAATATCATATTAAAAATTTTTAAAATTTAAATATTACATTTAACATTTTAATGTAATTAAAAAAATTATTCATAACATTAGTCCAAATCAAATTTAATGTAGAGAAAGAGATCACGAGTGACCAGAGACATGTTTTTAATGACGAAAAAAGAAAGTGGTCCGCTATTAGTTCTTGATCTAACTAGTTTGGTATTTTGACATTGTCTTAGTGAGATTGAAAAGAATAGCCCTTGTTTGGTAGGATGGAATTAAAATTCCATTCTAACTATTTTCTTTATGGGGTGTTTATTTTATTGTTTGGTTCATTTTTTATCACAGAATTACTAAGTAATGGAATGTCTATTTGAAATCAAGGAATAACAATTCTTGACCTCTCCCGATTATTATAATTCCTGGTTCTTGAGAATAATATTTATTAAACAAATTTATTCTTATATGTTTAATTAGTTCTAATTTTTTCTTTACATATTTAATTAATTCTATTTGTTATGATTAGTTAATATTATTTTTATTTTATTAATTAAATAATATTAATTGTAATATTTAATTAGTTAATTAATATCAATTAATTTGAGTATTAATTTAATTAAATACTATTAAATTTTCATTAAATTTTATTAAATCATTAATTAAATAATATGAAATAATCTTTAATATTTGATATTAATTAAATTAATTGACTTATTAATTAAATAAAATTAATATTAAATAAATAAAATTAACATTAAATAATTAGTCATAAAACTAATACTAAAAATATTTAAAAATATATTAAAATTAATTAAATAACATTCAAATTAAATAAATAATATGAAAAATATAATTTAGTATCATTAAATTACATTTAATATTACGAAATTGATATTTAATTTCATTAAATTAATATTTAATATTATTAAATAATAGTTAATATCATTAAATTGATATTTAGTATCATTAATTTAATATTGATTATTTTTAAATAATATTTAATATTATGAAATAATATTAATATTATTAAATTAATATTTCATATTGGTTAGATTAGTATTATTTAATTAATTTTAATATTATTTAATATTAATTAATAAGATGTTAGTTAATATTAAAATTAATTAACACATTTGTATTAAAATTAATTAAATAATATATAATAGTTCATTAAATAATATGAAACTTAATTAAGTTATATTAAATTTTATTATTAAAATTAATTACTTACATAATATTAAAATTAATATAATATTAAATAATATTAAAACTAATAAAATAATATTAACAAAAATAAATTTAGATTCATTAATATTTATATTAATATTAATTAAAATTAATTACATGATATTTAAAACTATTAAATTATTAAATTAATATTTTGTATTATTAAATTAGTATTTAATATGATTAAATTATTATTAATTAACTAATAGTTAATTTATATTAAATTATTAATAATTTTTATTAATTAAAAATTTTTATAATAAATTATAACAATAAAAATGATGTTTAAAATTTATTCAATTCATATTCTTATAACTAAAAAAATATTAATGATTAAAATATGAAAAAAGCCTTCAAGTATTTAAAAAGAATCTAATTGAACCTTTATATTATTATTGCATCTAAATAAGTTCTTCAACTCTTATTTTTTACTATCTAATCCCTTATACTATTATTGCATCTAAACATGCCCTTTAATTTTTATTTTCCACTATCTAAACCCTTATACGGTTAAATTAATGACATATTGACATATTTTAAGATATGTGGAGACAATGGTATGGCAAAAAATTGAACACATGACATGGAATGTTGAAAAAGAAAAGAAAAAATTTCAAAAAAAATGGTTTAACAAATTCTTTTTTAATTGATATCACAACTGAAAATAATTATTAAAAATAAAATAACAATATATAAAATTAATAAAAAGTCTATATTTATATGAAAATTAATAAAAAAGGATTATTATTTGATACCATGATAAAAAATAAGTAATAAAAAAATGTGTGAAATTGTTATTTATTAATAAAAATGAAATGTTTATATGTAAAGTTAATAAAAAGAGAAATGGCCTTATTTATATGGAAATTAATAAAAAATAAATTATTTGATATTATAATAAAAAATAATTAGTGAAACGGAGATCTTTATATGTAAAATTAAAAAAATGTTTAAATACATGTAAAAATTTTTAAAAATTATTTTTATTTATTTTTTATTTATTTTGATATAGCTATAAAATTTTTATTAATTAGAAGGATTTAAATAGTGAAAAATAAGAGTTGAATGGCTTATTCCGATGCAATAGTAGTATAGGAATTTAGTTATATTTTTTTTGAATACTTGGAAGGCTATTTTTCTTTCATATTTTAGCCTATATTAATATTAATTTCTTTTCTATTTCATTATAATGAACCAAACTTTATAATATATTTTATTTTGTTTCTCCTATCTTTCATTCCCATATAAAATCAATTTTATTCCCTCTTTATTCAATTCTACGAACTAAACATGCAGTAAATTCTTTAGAAAAAAATGAGTTTATTGTGAAAAAAAAAAGTTTGTTTCAATACTCGTGTAAATAAATTTAGTGAGAAAATATGATTTAATGCAGTTGATGTATTATGGACATATAAAATAAGATAGTTATTATCTTATCTCATGTTTTGTTTGTTGTGTATTTTAAGAGAAAGTCGAAATTATAAAGATCATTAAACATTTTTTTAATATAAAATAATTCAATTCTCTAAAAGAATTAATTTTAGTGATTAAATTTAGGATTAATTTTAGAGATTAAGTTGTATTAAGATGAATTCATAGTTTAATTTAATTAATTCATATAACCTTTAATCACTGACATCTAACAGGAACTAAGTTTGAGTCTTAATGGTCAAATTATACCAATAATCTTTATACTTTATCAGAATTAGGGATTTAGTCCCTATAGTATAATTCATACAAATATTGTCATAATACTATTTCGATTTGATAATCTTAATCTAATCACTAACTCTGTTAAATTTTTGCCATTAAAAATGCTAAAATAACTATTGACTTGATGATGTGGACTGATTGCACTAAAATTTTAG